>NC_056735.1:180333114-180396376 GCF_019279795.1 Protopterus annectens
TCTAACTGTGTCATAAGGGCCTCAAGGTGGTGTAGCAGATCCCCCAATTATCTGCTGAGCTCCCTATGCACCAGACCCTGGACCTGACTTAAAGTTACAGGATCCTGTCTGTGTGCACTCCTGGGGGGGCAAGCACCCTCCCCTGAGGTGGTTCCACCTGAAGGTAGTGTAGGACCAGCAGATGAGGAGGTCCCAGTTTGGGTCTTACACGTGCTGTGGCCTAGTCCCACGGCCAGATGAGATGGGAGAGGTGGTTCTGCGGGGAACAGCCTTCCCAAACATGCTATTGTGTTGCAGTTTTACAACATATGTGGGCAGTAATAGTCAATACAATCCAGGATTAGTTATAACAGCATGCATAGATATTCCCATTAACCCAAAACACCAGATTTGGAACAGTTGCATAGCAGAGAGAACACATACATATATGGAACCACAGTGGCCATTACAATGACATGCAGGTTACAATGTTAACAACAGGCCACCAATGATAGTGTTTCAACATGGAACATGAATAGAAACACATTTCAATATTTGTTGCACAATAGGATATATGTCCCAACAGTAGGTATGGTGTAAACATACCCATTGATGTGTGTGTTCAGATTATTTTTGCAGATATGGTGGGGTGGGGTGAGATGTCAATTAACAGCTATTATATCCTTGCAGTATGAGGTCTTCAGACCTTTTTTCCCTGTTTATGTCTTCCAGGTACCATGTCAAGAGACCATTTCCCTGCTTACACTCCACAGGAGAAAGACATACTTATCAACTGTATCGTGTATCACCACAGAACCCTCTTTGGATGTACGGCCCATGAACTGCAGGAGAGGACTGACCTGTGGAATGAGCTCATCCACAGGGTAAATGATGGCCTGCAAAACCGCAGTTATGAGCAGGTGTGACATCATTGCACTGACCTCATCCACCATACCCGTCAGTGTGCTGCTGCAGTAAGGAGGGACCAGCAAGCCACAGGTGGGGGTCATGCCATCCAACTCCCACTGACACATGCTGAGGAGCTCCTTGCCAGCCTTGGGACACCTGCCCATCAGCCAAGTCAAGAACCCAAAGATAGCATTGTGGAGGTGGGTGCTACCCATACAATGGATGAGGAGCATGCAGGTAAGGCCCTAGGGCACATTAGTAGACCACTGTTGCTTATCTATCTTCATCTGTAAAGTATCTTCACGCATATGTCAGATAACATAGTTTGTCGCTGAGGTGTAGTAATGAACAGATGTGTATAATCTGTAGTATTTTGGGTTTGTACTGTTGATGTACTAAAATGCTGCTCCCACCCTGTACCAGTGCCACAGGTGTGGCTACTGACATCACATCTCTCACTCAACTATGCATATCCCTCTGATATACCTCTGGGGCAGCAGCCTGTAGCTGGTGAGTATGGAGGTCTTTTGTTCAGGTTTGCCAATACATCGGCCATGTTATGGCCATGGTATCTGCCATGCACACATTTAACACACCTACCCATAATGCATGCTGTACATGTTCACTTATTGTTGCTGTTAACTGCACTACATCACAGTGGTCACTATGGAGGCATATCTGAAGGGTATGTAAGAGTCCTGCAGTATAACTAACAACCTGTCAGTGCAAGATGTGTGGAAAAAGATGAACATAATGTTGGGACAAATGGCCAACAGTAGGGACATGTCTGAAACATTACCCTTATACAGTGGCTACAACAGTGTATATACCACTATTACAATGGCAACTGCTGCAGATATACACAACAGCATATCACAATACCACATTAAACAACTTTTGCAACCTGTAATGTTATCATAACATGAGCAATGAATGTGTAATATGGAATCCTATGTTAGGACAACAAATATGGGGAATACATACCTTAACAAACACTGGAAGCATATGTGTGCACACACTCCAAATAACATATTGTGGAAGCAGCTTTTGAGGTACTGCAGCATTCACTCTTCTTGAGTATGTACCTTCCATCAAGTATGGGTCCTCAATGTCACACCAAGTAATGGTCTGCTGCCCAAGAAGTATGTCCATGAGATTTGCCCACTCCCCTGCAACAGAGGCAGCCATGGCTTGCACACATCTTACAAACCATGGAATGGATCCCATATCCAAAAGGTAGCACTCAGGAGTGGGAGATGTAGCCTTACCTCGCCATTGCATATACCATGGCAAACAGTGCAGACAGCATGTATGTGACGATGAAGTATGGGACACCATTAATGTAGAAAAAAACAGATGCCCATCCAAGACAGATGACAACACATGTTGCAAACTGGTCATGGTGGCTGTCCAGAAACATGCAGCAACACTGAGGGACTTGCAGGAATGTCTAGCAAGTACTGGATGTGCAGTACCTGTGTAGACAATTACCTGGACTCTGCATAAGTGTGGCCTATGGGTTAGGATAATCAGATGGAAGAGTTGTTCCACAGGAGACATCATCCAGGGCTCTCTACAGGTAGCATATGCATAACATCAAGTCTCCCAAAGGCATGTGTTGCAATGTGGAATGGTGTAACGAGACCAAGGCTGAAACCTACAAACAGTATTAATAAAGATACATGTGCTGCACAAGCAACACCTCACTCCCCCTCAGGCCCACTAGCCCCATCTGCACCTTGCTGGTGCCAGTGTACACCTTTAGGTTTGCTGTTCATTAGCAGGAACTAGGCCAGTAGACATGGTGTTCTGAATTTGGGACACTGCAAAATGACACTCATGTTTGGCCCATAGTTTTAAAGCATTTATAAAAATGCTGAGGATGGGGAGGGGTGTCACCCTTTAACACAACAGTGAACTGAAGCATACATCCAAAGCTCGGTATGAATGTCTGTATCTGAACACAGTCAAGGTCATGCATTGTGCCAGACATAACTCTGACTCCACAGCAATAGTTAAGGCACTGTGTGACCTCCAAGGGCTGTGCATATGAGCTGACCTTGCAATCTGGCAGAGTTGGGGGCATTTGCAGGGCAGAGTGACCAAATAATGGCAAGTGAAGATGGGCCATGCTAGTATACCCCTTCCAGGAATAGTGACTGCTGTAGTTCGCTTAACAGGTGCTGTAACAAACTATCATGTTAAGGGTGTGCACACTTATGCAATCCATATATTGTATGCATCTCAATTAACATCTGCACAACGAACACATTTGTTTGATACTACATTTGATTACACAAGTCACATATCAGGTGTGTGTGATGTTAACATATGCAGTATTGTGGCCCCATGGCATATCAGGGAAGGGTAGCATGTCAATAAGTGTGTGTACACAGCTCATAGCCACAGTAAGCTTTGAAGGTTGTCAGTGTAATTGGATTTTATTGCTCATACATGCACTTCAGATGATGAGATCTGCAAATCAGACATCAGGCATTCACTATTAATGTCTGTCCTCATATCAACCCAGGTATGAGTCAGACAAACACATAGGGGTTGTGAGCAACAGAGCAAACATGACTGCCACACATATACACATTCAGCAATGGTGCATACACCTGTGAGGTATGGTGCACAGTCCATGCCAGGGTGTTGAACATTTGCACATCAATACTGTGTACATGGGTGCAGTGTGTTCTAGGGGAAGGGGCATCACCTACTAACACAACTCATGCATCACAGAGATGTATAATGTTGGTAACAGGTATTGAGTAGAGCTGCAGAGAATGCTGTTGAGTGCCATATGTCATGCATGTTGACAGTTGGGTAATGAGTGGTCTGTGTAATATCTTTGTGCCACCTCACCTGTAAGTGTGTGTGTGTGTGTGTGTGTGTGTGTGTGTGTGTGTGTGTGTGTGTGTGTGTGTGTGTGTGTGTGTGTGTGTGTGTGAGTGTGTGTTTGTCTGTGTGTGTAGAGGTAAGCAATGATGTACAGGTCTTAAAGTACATTTTCTGTTTTCCCCTCACAGGTGGCGAGGTGGGTCAGGGTCCCTCCTGCAGGCAAACTGATGTTAGTGTCCATACAGACTCTGACAATGATGATAGGTATGGTGAGGCATGGGCAGAGTTTTCAGGGGCTGAAGCTGTGCCATCTGTTGACATCCCACTGTTATCCACCCCATCCCAGCATACAGTCATATTGCCTAGACATACCCCATCACCAGTGTCCAAAGATTAAAGACAGTTGGAGGGTGGTGGCATGGGACAGGACAGTGTGGTGACTACGGCAAGTGTGTCTGTACATAGCTGGATGACTGGTGAGGTACCACACAGGCAGATGTACAGGGCTGCTGGCCATCATGCCCCTGGCAGAAGTGCCACAGCAGGTGTCACTAGACGCATATTTTGGACCATCATGGAGGCACAAGCACGTAAGGAACATATTATACCAGATAGAGTCTGAGGCTCCAGAGGGCTACTCATTCTGCTGTTATTGACAACATCCATGATCTTGCAGCTGCCCACCGTTATTTTGCAGACGTCCTGGATAGTTGGTTGGTTGAGATGGTGGGAATCCTCGACAGTGCAATGTCTGTGTTAGAGCATAAGGTGGGAGTAGGGTGACAGCCCCATGGATGTAGGTCATCAACACCAGCAGGTGGAGGTCTACATGGATGTGCAACAAGTCACAGCTGCTCCCATAGTGGCAGTACCAGCACCAGCACTGCAGGACGGGTGCTGTCCACACCACAACACAGCAGGACACATGCACATGGCCCTGGCCAGTCACAACAGGGACCTGGATCCAGTGGACATTTTTCATCATCAGGGGAGAGTACCATATCTGGCCTTGTACCCGGGTAGTGCCCATGGAACCCCTGGCAGGCACAGTTCTCGTGTCTGTGGCCTGAGACGGTGAACTGCACATCCTGCCATGTACAATCTGCAGCTGTCCAACAAACTCCTGTATAGGGCAGCCACATGGCTGAACTCTGCGTACACGTACACACACACACACACACACACACACACACACACACACACACACACACACACACACATACATAGGCTTTGGTGTTGATGCAATACACAGAGAATACTGTGCACATGTATGTATTTAATTTTGCAGTGAACCCATTTTAGCCTATGTAAGTCCACCAAGACAAAATAGGCAAAACATCACATCAGTAACTAATCAGTCTGCTACTTTAATGTCATTGTACTGGCAGTGTATATGTCCCCTTTCCCAATGTAGTACAGTTCTGGAGTTGGAAAACATAGGTGTGCTGGTGTGGGTGGCACAGCCCTCCACTTTGGAGGGTGTGGGGTGGTGTAGAGCCACACATAGTGTGAGTGAAAACTACTTAACCTGTTAACATAAACTGTACAGTATTACATCAGACTAAGTGGGGGGATACACACAACAATAACCCCAATGATGGTGGTCATGTCCACAACATCAACAACCAACTATATATACCAACTCCAGTATCGCTGTACAGCTAAACAGTGGGGAAGAGGGCATTTACATATCTACTACTAGTTTTGTTGGAATGAATTTCCACGAGATGATTCCTTTGAAATGTTAGCATTTGCCAGTCAGTTCTCAGACAAATGACCTCCTGGGACATGTATTTTCTGCAAACTGAAGTAGATCTCTTCACATACACACACACTTACTTGGCAACACTGAGAGTAGAACCCCATACATAGGTACTTATTGCTACTAATGTTTTTGGCCCTAATTGCACACACCACACAGCTTTTAAGATGAGGTGTGTCCCGAGTTTCTTGTTAACTGAGAAATATCACCAGGCATTGTACAATATGTTAATGGGGGATGTACTGGGTGTTAATGAACAATACATAGTATGACATTCTGTCATATACACATTGACAAACACATAACAGTCATAGACACATCTGAGAGACCTGGGTTTATCAGTGCTAACTATCTTGTCAGTGAGTCCATTCTGTTACAGATAATTTGCACACAGCACATTGGGCTGGAAAGTGTACTCAGTTACCTGTATGGTCGATGTTGACAGTGGTCCTCATACAGTGGACATTGGGACATGTACTGTGGGTACAATGGTGTAAAGACAGTATACCCAGGACCCACACCCCACATTGGATATTTTACTCAATGAAACCCATGATAATAATCTGACATACCCACAATCACACATTGATCAGGACTGCAATACAACCCCTTGTTTATCTCATCAGTGCTGCTACAGGAATATGCATTTATTGCACATGCCACAGGGATAGTAGGGTGGTGGTTTGTCATGGCTCTTCTAATGTCAGCAACATCACTATCTCTTATACTGTATGGCCAGGCATATTTTATTTGGAGAATGTGGCCTCAGAATTCTGTATCTTACAAATATACACACTTGCACACATACACACACTTACCAGGACACAGAGGGTAACCCATGCCTATCTACCCATTTGTACAACAGTGTTGTGTTGGTACTTCAAGCTCCAGGTAGCCCATAGAGTGAAGAGTAACAAGGTACATTTAATGTCCATTACAGCAGCAGCCATTTATAACTATGGCAATAGGGGGTGTAGTATGTGAGAAGTTCCTCAAGGTATTATCAACTGCAAGTTTACAAACACACAGACACTGTTATTCTTAGCATTGCACACTGACACATTTGTCACTACTGGGGTCCATAGGTGCAGGTGTTCCTAGGTGTATACCAGGATATTGTCCATGGAGAGATGAGAAGAGTAGGGGATGTGGGTTCAGTGGAATCATGCCACCTACCATTTGTCAGCAGGCCATCAATCAACTGATGCTACGTGAGTGATCCTCAGGGTGACAGCTAAATGCAACATCCAATCATCTGGTTGTCTCTTGCAGAGGGCCAGTGAGGTGCTCCATCTTACATTTATGCAACATATATTACATAACATGGCCAGTGTCTGGGACCTGTAACCAAGCATGTTCTGTTGACTGTGGTAGGCTAGTTGAGGTATCCATGGCATGTGGTATATACAGGGTGGGGTTTCATAGCTGTGACATTCATAACACAGCTGGGCAGACATGTCAGTGTCAGTCAAGCACAGACTGCCTGTAAGTAGCCACAATGGATACCTGACATCTGCACATCTGTGCAGAGGATAAACAGAAATCAGCTAGCCAACACAGGTTCATAGGTAGGTACTAGGCTATTGACCCAAGGGCCTAAGTAAGCCTAGCCAACAAGGTTTCCTGGCTTATGCCACCCAAGAAAGTTGTTTTCCTGTGCCCCTGTTGAGCAGAGACACATAAGTGATCCCCGGGGTGTAGTTCCAATTTCCCATCCATTCATCAAGATTTTTTCTTGAAGAGTGCTAATGAGGAACTTTGCTTGACATAGATGGGTAGCTTGTTCCAGAGTATGGGAAGTCCCTGGGACAGGAATCTATCCCTCCAGCATGTTCTGTTTATTGTGGTGACAAGGTTTAGGTCCCTAGAGCATGTAGTTCAGAGGGATTGGGATTTCTTTAGGTGTAATATGTCCAACAGCTCTGAGTTTGACATAGCTTTATATGTTAGGCAGAGATCACCTCAGAGTAGGCAATATGCCACAGAGTAAAGCTGGAGTTTTTTGAGATGGTCAGTGTAAGGCAACTGTTTGAGGCCAGTAATCCTCTTTGTGAGGTACCACTGTGGTCTTTTGAGCTGCTGCAGATGTTTTGTGAGGTACATTCTAAAAGGGGCGTTGTACTCTATAATGGGTCTAATGAGTGTCAAGTAAGTGCTCTATAATGGGTCTAATGAGTGTCGAGTAGAGGGGAACAATTACCTCTTTTTTCCTGGATGAGAACCTTTTTGTGATGAGATATGCCATGTAGAAGGATTTCCTGACTACTATGGTGATGTGATTATCAATGGAGAGACTAATGTCCACCTGAGTCCCAAGGTCTTTTATCACACATTCAGCATTAAGTAGACTGCTTTCTATGTGGTAGTTCATGTGTACAAAGTTTTCACCAAAGGGGATGATAATGCACTTCTTGGCATTGAGCTTGAGGCTATGGCTCTGACACCAGGCATCTGTCTCAATAAGGCCCTTCTGTAGGATGTCCACATCATTTGGAGACTTGACTATGGCTACTAGATTGCAGTCATCTGCAAACTTCATTAGCCAGAGGTCTTCTGTGTTAGCCTGTACTTCAGAGAAGTAGATACCAAACAGTAGATGTCCCAGGACGGAACCCTGTGGTACTCCCCTTGTCGCTGGTTTGAAGTCAGATTTGGAGTCTGCAACTTTTACACTGTGGGTTCTGTCAGTGAGCCAGTTCGCAACCCATCTTGTGATGTAGGAAGTTATACTTAGTTTAGTGAGTTTAGCTATAATTCTAGAATGGGGGATGGTGTCAAAACCCTTGGTGAGGTCAAGATAGGCTGTGTGAATCACCTTACCCTCGTCTACGGCTTTACTGACTGCCTCAAAGAAGTTGATCAGGTTTAGAAGGCATGATCTGTCTTTCACAAACCCGAACTGGATAAGGTCCAGAGTTTGGAGGTTACCAATGTCTTTGTTTATGAGTTCCATGATGATACATTCCATGGCCTTGCAGGCCAGGCTCATCAGGCTAATAGAGCAATAGTTCCCAGGATCAGTGGTGGCTGCCTCTTTGTGGAGTGGGATAACTATTGCTGTGCACCATTCAGTGGGCACAAAGCCTGATGTGAAGCTATGATTGAATATGGTGCTTAGGTGGGGAGCCAGTTAATTCTGAAATTCATGTAAAACGCAGCCTGGGATGTTGTCCGGTCCCATGGATACTGTGCTTTTGGCTTTAGAGCGTGCAGATTTTACCTGCATAGTTGTGATTACAGAGACACTGCATTCTTCCTGTATGGATATGGGCCCTTTAGAGGGTGAGAGGGGGTAAAAGTAGCATTGAACCTATCTGCCAGGATGTTGGTAATATCAGTTGGTTCTGTAATTTTTATGCCATTTTGCTGTAACTCAGAGCAGATCTGAGTGCTGCCATTGAGATTCTTGACATAGCTATAGAATGCTTTGTGGTTGTCCTTAGAATCAGTGGCAATTTTGTTTTCATAGCTAGCTTTGGAGGATCTTATAAGGGATCTCAGCTTCTTACTGAGGCTGACCAGGGAGCTCCTCCACTCATGGGATTTTACTCTCTTTTGCAACAGTTTCATCCTTCTGTTGTAGAGTTTGTTTATGGCAGGGGACTACCAGATTGGGTTCCTTTTTTTGGAGGATAGCATCTTGATTCTGTTTGGGATAGCATGATCCATGCACTCGTGTAAGTGTTTATAGAGTGCATTTGTGTAGGATTCAGCAGTCATAACTGCATTGTCCATTTGCATGGGTGTCATGAAGTTCACCACTACTGTCATAAGAAGCATGAAGTTAGTTTTGGAGAAATGTTTTATTGTGGTTTCCTTAATGGGGGGTGAGGGTGGGATGTGGATATCTAGGGTGATTAGCTTATGGTCAGATCTGACTAACGAGGAGTTAACTTCAGGTGTGGAACACCGATCACTCATGTTGGTAATGACTAGGTCTAGGATAAGTTGATCCAGGGCATTGGAAATTAAGAATTCCAGAACGTGCTGAGCAAAGGAGTTGGTACATAAGTAGTTTTCCCAGTAAATGGTGAGGAAGTTGAAATTGCCCATTGTTAGGGTGTGTGATTGAACCCTAATATTTTCCAGTATATCAGGAAAAGAGGGGAATCCTGGGGCATGGTGGGGGATCTGTAGCTAGCTGCAATTTGGATGACAGTTTTGCCCAGAGTTAGTGGCACTTGGATAACCTCAGATGCATTATGCTGAGCAACTAGTCTGGAGGTGTGGATATCCTTAATGAATATGGACACACCTCTGCCTTTGGTGATCCAGTCCAGGTTAGATGGCCAAAAAGTGTGGTATGAGTTATAGCTTGGTAATGCAGGGGTGCTCTCTGGAGCCTTGAACCAGATCTCAGTCACTGCACAGATATCGATGTTCTCAATTTTAAGGAGCGCCTTGAGTGCATGCATTTTGAGATTTAGACTTCTAGCATTGAGTAGCATTACCCTCAGTTTTTGCTTGTCTATTCCTGTTATGGTGGTGAATTTGTCATTTTAACCTTGCCTAAAAAGGCACTATAGGGGTAGCAAGAGCCTTAGCCAGTATCCAGAATCTCAGGGGTGAGAGGTGCAGGCCATCTCCGGCAAAGCATCGTGGTCTGTTGACCATGTCATCCCAGGCAGACAGATACTGGATCCCCTTAGAATGACACCAGAAGCTTAGCCAATTGTTGAAGTCAATCATTTTGTCCTTGTACTGTGGTATCATTCTGGGTGATGGCAGGATGTTACTCAGGACTAAGGTCATACCTGCCTGGGCTACAAGATTGGAGAGATCTTCCATGTCTCTTTTCATGTAGTCCAGGGAGATATGTCTCAAGTCATTCACACCAACATGGACAATGACAGAGTCATATTTGTACTTGTAGTGGAGTGACCTGAGTGCGTGGGTTATGTGGCGGATCCTGGTACCTGACAGGCAGCTGACAGTAACCTTCTCTTTGTTTAGCCTGGTGAGTGGGACATCAGTTAGCCTTACTATAGAGACACCTATGACTAGTGTGTTGGGTACTTTGTTTTGACTTGTAGGCTGTGGTTGAATGACACACTGAGTCTGTGGGCTATGTGTCATTTGGGTTGTGTCGGGGTGGAGGTTGCTTGCCTTTCTGCTTTGGAGGTCTCTGTTGCTTGAGCAGATTGTTATTGAGAGCCTCTGTGAATGTTTTTGTGTTTCTATGCGTGGATTTTGGTGCTGTAGGTTTAGTGGAACTATGTGATGAGTGTGGTGTGGTGCAAGTGTTTACCTTCTCCTACTGACTGTCAAGTTCAGTCTTGCTTAGAGAGAGCTTTACCTCCAGTTTGGTTAGATACATGCATCTCTCAGAGGTTGCAGTTTTGGGTGGTAGGAGGAGAGGGATGTCTGTGTACACAAGGCAATTGCTACATTGCTCTAAGATGCCCAGATTCATCAGATAAACAGGAGAGAATACTGGGAGCTGACCCTTGGACATGCCTGAATAAAAAAACTATTTTCCTCTAGACAAGTGAGAACAGTGAGTACAAGAGCTGTTTTTCTCAAAGCAAGTGAGGAAAGTAAGTACAAAAACTGTTTTCCTCTAGGGAATGAGGAAGGTTGAGTGCTGCATTAATTTGTAGCTTATTTAGTGCTTACAACATGTTCTGAACAAGTGTTGAGCATGAGTAAGCAAATTCAAGTGCTAAAACTAAGAATCTGTATCTGGACTAGACTTGTTACAGGAATGAAACAAGTGCAAATGTAGGCTTTTAAATCAGAAAGTTGAGAGCGATGGAAAGATGTCCCAAACAGCCAATAACTACAATTTCTGGGCCAGAAACCACTCCTTATGAGGTAGATAGGTTACCTAGTGCTTACCACTCCCACTGATAAGCTAACAGGCTTCCCTCCAACACAAAAAAGCTTGGGGGGCTCAGGAGCTTACACACAGTCCTGGATACAGCAAAACTGTATCTGGACTAGACTAGTTACAAGAAAGGGGGAAAACAAGTGCAAATGCAGGCTTTTAAACCAGAAAGTTGAGAGAGAGATGGAGAAACTACCCAAGTGGCCAATAACTACAATTTCTGGACCAGAACCACTCCTTATGTGGCAGATAGGTTACCTAGTGCTTGCCAATCCCACTGATAAGCTAGCAGGTTTCCCTCCAACACAGACAGGCTTAGGGGACTCAGAAGGTTACAAACAGTCCTGGATATAGCAAATCTGTATCTGGACTAGACTAGTTACAGGAAAGGCAGAAAACAAGCTTATTTATTTTTTGTAACAGTTAAGCAGAACACAGGGAGATTCTAGCAAAGTTTTTTTGTTGTAAAGGAAAGGGAGAAAGGAGAAGCAGAAGATAAGTCAAGGTTAGGAAACTAAGTGGGTTGGCCTTCTCAAATGTTCTCTCTGTATTAGGTAGAATGAGCTAATGACATTAGACTAGGAGAAGTGTCCCAGATCAAATTTACAGTAGAGGCAGGCAACTGCAAAGCCACCAAGTATAACAGCAAGACCATCAAACCTCCACCAGCCAGCAGCCAATCAACACAATCCTGCCATGAAGGTAAAAAAAGGCTTCTGCTAATTCAAGGTGGCCTGGGGATGTGCTCAGAACAACCACTGCAACAACAGACAGGTCCAGAGACAGCAAATCTGAATTGAGACTATACTAAAGCTACTAGCCTACACTCATTTAGACAGTAAACACTACAGAAATGTTTATCACAGCGGAAAACCAACAGTGAGCCACAAAATGAATGTTTTTAAACAGATAAAGGAGCAAGGAAACTACAGAATGCTTTTAACTGCAAACATATCAGTTATATGATACACTCCTTGGCAGTAAATCAGAACAAATAAACAGGTGCTTAACAAGTAGAGAAAATGTCCAGTTAATACCTTTCATACAGTGAAACTAGCTAACAAGCTTTACAAACTGGTTATGCATTAGGATTAATGTTTTGACACATGTCTGACACTGATAGGTATGCCATTACTACATGACAGCAGCCTTCAATGGCATGACCTATACACAAAGTAGTCTACAGTTAATAGCCACATATCAGATCAATATCTAGTAGCAAGTACTTAATAACACAAAGCTCACACACGAAGACCACGATAGTCAGTACTCAGAGTCCAGCTTTGCATGCAGGGGCATATGGTTCCAGTACTACAATCTGCAATCTACTCTTACTTGGAAAAGCACTGTTAACAGTGGTAACATAATGATACAATACATGCAAGTGTGACTACATATAACGTGGGATATTACCCATGTATGAAACACACACAAAAGGAAAAGATTGTTGTCCTAACCATATACACCCAGGTGTCCCAGACAGTATACTCACACCCCTTGCTACTGTAATGACAGCACATAGAAGCAGGTTATGCACATGAAATTGAATACACTTATTAAAGATGTCATTAAAGTGCTATTTCATTAGACTGGAATGTGATCACTGGTTACAAGGGCTGAGCCATGCTTAGCATTGCTTAAATATAAATGTTAAGCAGATTTGCTCACTGGTAAAGCGTTTAAGACTATGTGTAAGTGGCTTTTCGCTTAACCATATCGTTAGCAGTGCTTACTGTTGGGCAAACCTGTGTAAACCCACTTAAAGCTGCTCAAAACTTCCTTACTCACTCTGTATCCAAGAGTCCTTGTTCCGCCTAGCAACAAAATAAATAGCCCTGGCGGGTCTTGAAGGCAGGCCCTGTACAATATAGTCATTGCAGTTAACCAAGCCATCACAGCTCGTAAGATGGTTGTTTTCTCCAATATATCTGTCAATAGACATACTGAATAGAAGTGAACAACTGGTTTGACTTCTACAATTGTGTAGTACTTGTTAGTGAAATTAGTGTTGAATTAGTATGTTGTTATATCTAAATATACACATATCAGATAAATATGGTGTGATACATCTGGGAAGGTATATACAATAGTCATGTTTACACATAACAGGGATACCGGATTTATATATACATATGTAGATATATGCATACATGTACATATATATATATATATATATATATATATTTATATATATATATATATATATTCATAAAATATTTATATATATATATATCTGTATATTGATTATATATATATATATATATATATATATATATATATATATATATATATATATATATATATATATATATATATATATATATGTATATATATATATATATATATATATATATATATATATATATATATATATATATATAGGTCTACTTCATAAGATCGACAGACCATCTGGTTGAGAGCTCATTTGTCGACAACCAGTGTTCAAGGCTGTTAACAGGATTTGCCTCCTCAATGTTGTGCGACCCTGGAGTTGATATATATATTTAGAGGGTTTAAAATGTGTAGTTTTGTTGTATTTTCATGTTTAAAACTAACTATATATATCACAAAGCACTGTGCAAACTACAGGCAGACTGCCACAACACTGACCCAAGTTTCCTATGGGGGAATACACATGCACTTAAAAATATAGCATTCACTACAGGCATGCAAGAGCATGAGTAACAGATAGTGTGAAAGTGCATACCCACAACCAATCTGAACACAGTCACAGTCAGATTATGGTAAGCTTAAGTAATATTACAGTATATGGACTGTGTGAACAAAACCGCCCTCATATGAGCCACTAACACAGTAACCCTACATATACTGGGCCAATACACAGTGTAGTCTGATGCCTTTGGGGGCAAACCTCATTATACACACACTGCACACACACACACACACACACACACACACACACACACACATACATAGGCTTTGGTGTTGATGCAATACACAGAGAATACTGTGCACATGTATGTATTTAATTTTGCAGTGAACCCATTTTAGCCTATGTAAGTCCACCAAGACAAAATAGGCAAAACATCACATCAGTAACTAATCAGTCTGCTACTTTAATGTCATTGTACTGGCAGGGTATATGTCCCCTTTCCCAATGTAGTACAATTCTGGAGTTGGAAAACATAGGTTTGCTGGTGTGGGTGGCACAGCCCTCCACTTTGGAGGGTGTGGGGTGGTGTAGAGCCACACATAGTGTGAGTGAAAACTACTTAACCTGTTAACATAAACTGTACAGTATTACATCAGACTAAGTGGGGGGATACACACAACAATAACCCCAATGACGGTGGCCATGTCCACAACATCAACAACCAACTATATATACCAACTCCAGTATCGCTGTACAGCTAAACAGTGGGGAAGAGGGCATTTACACATCTACTACTAGTTTTGATGGAATGAATTTCCATGAGATGATTCCTTTGAAATGTTAGCATTTGCCAGTCAGTTCTCAGACAAATGACCTCCTGGGACATGTATTTTCTGCAAACTGAAGTAGATCTCTTCACATACACACACACTTACTTGGCAACACTGAGAGTAGAACCCCATACATAGGTACTTATTGCTACTAATGTTTTTGGCCTTAATTGCACACACCACACAGCTTTTAAGATGAGGTGTGTCCCAAGTTTCTTGTTAACTGAGAAATATCACCAGGCGTTGTACAGTATGTTAATGGGGGATGTACTGGGTGTTAATGAACAATACATAGTATGATATTCTGTCATATACACATTGACAAACACATAACAGTCATAGACACATCTGGGAGACCTGGGTTTATCAGTGCTAACTATCTTGTCAGTGAGTCCATTCTGTTACAGATAATTTGCACACAGCACATTGGGCTGGAAAGTGTACTCAGTTACCTGTATGGTCGATGTTGACAGTGGTCCTCATACAGTGGACATTGGGACATGTACTGTGGGTACAATGGTGTAAAGACAGTATACCCAGGACCCACACCCCACATTGGATATTTTACTCAATGAAACCCATGATAATAATCTGACATACCCACAATCACACATTGATCAGGACTGCAATACAACCCCTTGTTTATCTCATCAGTGCTGCTACAGGGATATGCATTTATTGCACATGCCACAGGGATAGTAGGGTGGTGGTTTGTCATGGCTCTTCTAATGTCAGCAACATCACTATCTCTTATACTGTATGGCCAGGCATATTTTATTTGGAGAATGTGGCCTCAGAATTCTGTATCTTACAAATATACACACTTGCACACATACACACACTTACCAGGACACAGAGGGTAACCCATGCCTATCTACCCATTTGTACAACAGTGTTGTGTTGGTACTTCAAGCTCAGGTAGCCCATAGAGTGAAGAGTAACAAGGTACATTTAATGTCCATTACAGCAGCAGCCATTTATAACTATGGCAATAGGGGGTGTAGTATGTGAGAAGTTCCTCAAGGTATTATCAACTGCAAGTTTACAAACACACAGACACTGTTATTCTTAGCATTGCACACTGACACATTTGTCACTACTGGGGTCCATAGGTGCAGGTGTTCCTAGGTGTATACCAGGATATTGTCCATGGAGAGATGAGAAGAGTAGGGATGTGGGTTCAGTGGAATCATGCCACCTACCATTTGTCAGCAGGCCATCAATCAACTGATGCTACGTGAGTGATCCTCAGGGTGACAGCTAAATGCAACATCCAATCATCTGGTTGTCTCTTGCAGAGGGCCAGTGAGGTGCTCCATCTGACATGTATGCAACATATATTACATAACATGGCCAGTGTCTGGGACCTGTAACCAAGCATGTTCTGTTGACTGTGGTAGGCTAGTTGAGGTATCCATGGCATGTGGTATATACAGGGTGGGGTTTCTAGCTGTGACATTCATAACACAGCTGGGCAGACATGTCAGTGTCAGTCAAGCACAGACTGCCTGTAAGTAGCCACAATGGATACCTGACATCTGCACATCTGTGCAGAGGATAAACAGAAATCAGCTAGCCAACACAGGTTCATAGGTAGGTACTAGGCTATTGACCCAAGGGCCTAAGTAAGCCTAGCCAACAAGGTTTCCTGGCTTATGCCACCCAAGAAAGTTGTTTTCCTGTGCCCTGTTGAGCAGAGACACATAAGTGATCCCCGTGTAGTTCCAATTTCCCATCCATTCAGAGATTTTTCTTGAAGAGTGCTAAAGAGGAACTTTGCTTGACATAGATGGGTAGCTTGTTCCAGAGTATGGGAAGTCCCTGGGACAGGAATCTATCCCTCCAGCATGTTCTGTTTATTGTGGTGACAAGGTTTAGGTCCCTAGAGCATGTAGTTCAGAGGGATTGGGATTTCTTTAGGTGTAGTATGTCCAACAGCTCCGAGTTTGACATAGCTTTATATGTTAGGCAGAGATCACCTCAGAGTAGGCGATATGCCACAGAGTAAAGCTGGAGTTTTTTGAGATGGTCAGTGTAAGGCAACTGTTTGAGGCCAGTAATCCTCTTTGTGAGGTACCTCTGTGGTCTTTTGAGCTGCTGCAGATGTTTTGTGAGGTACAGTCTAAAAGGGGTGTTGTACTCTATAATGGGTCTAATGAGTGTCGAGTAAGTGCTCTATAATGGGTCTAATGAGTGTCGAGTAGAGGGGAACAATTACCTCTTTTTTCCTGGATGAGAACCTTTTTGTGATGAGGTATGCCATGTAGAAGGATTTCCTGACTAATATGGTGATGTGATTATCAGTGGAGAGACTAATGTCCACCTGAGTCCCAAGGTCTCTTATCACACATTCAGCATTAAGGAGACTGCCTTCTATCTGGTAGTTCATGTGTACAAAGTTTTTACCAAAGGGGATGACAATGCACTTCTTGGCATTGAGCTTGAGGCTATGGCTCTGACACCAGGCATCTGTCTCAATAAGGCCCTTCTGTAGGATGTTTACATCATTTGGAGACTTAACTATGGCTACTAGATTGCAGTCATCTGCAAACTTCATTAGCCAGAGGCCTTCTGTGTTAGCCTGTACTTCAGAGAAGTAGATACCAAACAGGAGAGGTCCCAGGACGGAACCCTGTGGTACTCCCCTTGTCGCTGGTTTGAAGTCAGATTTGGAGTCTGCAACTTTTACACTGTGGGTTCTGTCAGTGAGCCAGTTCACAACCCATCTTGTGATGTAGGAAGTTATACTTAGTTTAGTGAGTTTAGCTATAATTCCAGAATGGGGATGGTGTCAAAAGCCTTGGTGAGGTCAAGATAGGCTGTGTGAATCACCTTACCCTCGTCTACGGCTTTACTGACTGCCTCAAAGAAGTTGATCAGGTTTAGAAGGCATGATCTGTCTTTCACAAACCCGAACTGGATGGGGTCCAGAGTTTGGAGGTTACCAATGTCTTTGTTTATGAGTTCCATGATGATACGTTCCATCAGGACCATCAGGCTAATAGAGCGATAGTTCCCAGGATCAGTGGTGGCTGCCTCTTTGTGGAGTGGGATAACTATTGATGTGCACCATTCAGTGGGCACAAAGCCTGATATGAAGCTATGATTGAATATGGTGCTTAGGTGGGGAGCCAGTTAATTCTGAAATTCATGTAAAACGCAGCCTGGGATGTTGTCTGGTCCCATGGATGCTGTGCTTTTGGCTTTAGAGCATGCAGATTTTACCTGCATAGTTGTGATTACAGGGACACTGCATTCTTCCTGTATGGATATGGGCCCTTTAGAGGATGAGAGGGGGTAAAAGTAGCATTGAACCTATCTGCCAAGATGTTGGCAGTATCAGTTGGTTCTGTAATTTTTGGGCCATTGTGCTGTAACTCAGAGCAGATCTGGGTGCTGCCATTGAGATTCTTGACATGCTATAGAATGCTTTGTGGTTGTCCTAGAATCAGTGGTGATTTTGTTTTCATAGCTAGCTTTGGAGGATCTTATAAGGGATCTCAGCTTCTTACTGAGGCTGACCAGGGAGCTCCTCCACTCATGGGATTTTACTCTCTTTTGCAACAGTTTCTTCCTTCTGTTGTAGAGTTTGTTTATGGCAGGGGACTACCAGATTGGGTTCCTTTTTTTGGAGGATAGCATCTTGATTCTGTTTGGGATAGCATGATCCATGCACTCATGTAAGTGTTTATAGAGTGCATTTGTGTAGGATTCAGCAGTCATAACTGCATTGTCCATTTGCATGGGTGTCATGAAGTTCGCCACTACTGTCTTAAGAAGCATGAAGTTAGTTTTGGAGAAATGTTTTATTGTGGTTTCCTTAATGGGGGGTGAGGGTGGGATGTGGATATCTAGGGTGATTAGCTTATGGTCAGATCTGACCAACGAGGAGTTAACTTCAGGTGTGGAACACCGATCACTCATGTTGGTAATGACTAGGTCTAGGATAAGTTGATCCAGGGCATTGGAAATTAAGAATTCCAGAACGTGCTGAGCAAAGGAGTTGGTACATAAGTAGTTTTCCCAGTAAATGGTGAGGAAGTTGAAATTGCCCATTGTTAGGGTGTGTGATTGAACCCTAATATTTTCCAGTATATCAGGAAAAGAGGAGTGGGAATCCTGGGGCATGGTGGGGGATCTGTAGCTAGCTGCAATTTGGATGACAGTTTTGCCCAGAGTTAGTGGCACTTGGATAACCTCAGATGCATTATGCTGAGCAACTAGTCTGGAGGTGTGGATATCCTTAATGAATATGGACACACCTCTGCCTTTGGTGATCCAGTCCAGGTTAGATGGCCAAAAAGTGTGGTATGAGTTATAGCTTGGTAATGCAGGGGTGCTCTCTGGAGCCTTGAACCAGATCTCAGTCACTGCACAGATATCGATGTTCTCAATTTTAAGGAGCGCCTTGAGTGCATGCATTTTGAGATTTAGACTTCTAGCATTGAGTAGCATTACCCTCAGTTTTTGCTTGTCTATTCCTGTTATGGTGGTGAATTTGTCATTTGAACCTTGCCTAAAAAGGCACTATAGGGGTAGCAAGAGCCTTAGCCAGTATCCAGAATCTCAGGGGTGAGAGGTGCAGGCCATCTCCGGCAAAGCATCGTGGTCTGTTGACCATGTCATCCCAGGCAGACAGATACTGGATCCCCTTAGAATGACACCAGAAGCTTAGCCAATTGTTGAAGTCAATCATTTTGTCCTTGTACTGTGGTATCATTCTGGGTGATGGCAGGATGTTACTCAGGACTAAGGTCATACCTGCCTGGGCTACAAGATTGGAGAGATCTTCCATGTCACTTTTCATGTAGTCCAGGGAGATATGTCTCAAGTCATTCACACCAACATGGACAATGACAGAGTCATATTTGTACTTGTAGTGGAGTGACCTGAGTGTGTGGGTTATGTGGCGGATCCTGGTACCTGACAGGCAGCTGACAGTAACCTTCTCTTTGTTTAGCCTGGTGAGTGGGACATCAGTTGGCCTTACTATAGAGACACCTATGACTAGTGTGTTGGGTACGTTGTTTTGACTTGTAGGCTGTGGTTGAATGACACACTGAGTCTGTGGGCTATGTGTCATTTGGGTTGTGTCAGGGTTGAGGTTGCTTGCCTTTCTGCTTTGGAGGTCTCTGTTGCTTGAGCAGATTGTTATTGAGAGCCTCTGTGAATGTTTTTGTGTTTCTATGTGTGGATTTTGGTGCTGTAGGTTAATGGAACTATGTGATGAGTGTGGTGTGGTGCAAGTGTTTACCTTCTCCTACTGACTGTCAAGTTCAGTCTTGCTTAGAGAGAGCTTTTCCTCCAGTTTGGTTAGATACATGCATCTCACAGAGGTTGCAGTGTTGGGTGGTAGGAGGATAGGGATGTCTGTGTACACAAGGCAATTGCTACATTGCTCTAAGGTGCCCAGATTCATCAGATAAACAGGAGAGAATACTGGGAGCTGACCCTTGGACATGCCTGAATAAAAAAACTATTTTCCTCTAGACAGGTGAGAACAGTGAGTACAAGAGCTGTTTTTCTCAAAGCAAGTGAGGAAAGTAAGTACAAAAACTGTTTTCCTCTAGGGAATGAGGAAGGTTGAGTGCTGCATTAATTTGTAGCTTATTTAGCGCTTACAACATGTTCTGAACAAGTGTTGAGCATGAGTAAGCAAATTCAAGTGCTAAAACTAAGAATCTGTATCTGGACTAGACTTGTTACAGGAATGAAACAAGTGCAAATGCAGGCTTTTAAATCAGAAAGTTGAGAGCGATGGAAAGATGTCCCAAACAGCCAATAACTACAATTTCTGGGCCAGAAACCACTGCTTATGAGGTAGATAGGTTACCTAGTGCTTACCACTCCCACTGATAAGCTAACAGGCTTCCCTCCAACACAAGAAGGCTTGGGGGGCTCAGGAGCTTACACACAGTCCTGGATACAGCAAATCTGTATCTGGACTAGACTAGTTACAAGAAAGGGGGAAAACAAGTGCAAATGCAGGCTTTTAAATCAGAAAGTTGAGAGAGAGAGATGGAGAAACTACCCAAGTGGCCAATAACTACAATTTCTGGACCAGAACCACTCCTTATGTGGTAGATAGGTTACCTAGTGCTTGCCAACCCCACTGATAAGCTAGCAGGTTTCCCTCCAACACAGACAGGCTTAGGGGACTCAGAAGGTTACAAACAGTCCTGGATATAGCAAATCTGTATCTGTACTAGACTAGTTACAGGAAAGGCAGAAAACAAGCTTATTTATTTTTTGTAACAGTTAAGCAGAACACAGGGAGATTTTAGCAAAGTTTTTTTGTTGTAAAGGAAAGGGAGAAAGGAGAAGCAGAAGATAAGTCAAGGTTAGGAAACTAAGTGGGTTGGCCTTCTCAAATGTTCTCTCTGTATTAGGTAGAATGAGCTAATGACATTAGACTAGTAGAAGTGTCCCAGATCAAATTTACAGTAGAGGCAGGCAACTGCAAAGCCACCAAGTATAACAGCAAGACCATCAAACCTCCACCAGCCAGCAGCCAATCAACACAATCCTGCCATGAAGGTAAAAAAAGGCTTCTGCTAATTCAAGGTGGCCTGGGGATGTGCTCAGAACAATCACTGCAACAACAGACAAGTCCAGAGACAGCAAATCTGAATTGAGACTATACTAAAGCTACTAGCCTACACTCATTTAGACAGTAAACACTACAGAAATGTTTATCACAGCGGAAAACCAACAGTGAGCCACAAAATGAACGTTTTTAAACAGATAAAGGAGCAAGGAAACTACAGAATGCTTTTAACTGCAAACATATCAGTTATATGATACACTCCTTGGCAGTAAATCAGAACAAATAAACAGGTGCTTAACAAGTAGAGAAAATGTCCAGTTAATACCTTTCATACAGTGAAACTAGCTAACAAGCTTTACAAACTGGTTATGCATTAGGATTAATGTTTTGACACATGTCTGACACAGATAGGTATGCCATTACTACATGACAGCAGCCTTCAATGGCATGACCTATACACAAAGTAGTCTACAGTTAATAGCCACATATCAGATCAATATCTAGTAGCAAGTACTTAATAACACAAAGCTCACACACTAAGACCACGATAGTCAGTACTCAGAGTCCAGCTTTGCATGCAGGGGCATATGGTTCCAGTACTACAATCTGCAATCTACTCTTACTTCGAAAAGCACTGTTAACAGTAGTAACATAATGATAAAATACATGCAAGTGTGACTACATATAACGTGGGATATTACCCATGTATGAAACACACACAAAAGGAAAAGATTGTTGTCCTAACCGTATATACCCAGGTGTCCCAGACAGTATACTCACACCCCTTGCTACTGTAATGACAGCACATAGAAGCAGGTTATGCACATGGAATTGAATACACTTATTAAAGATGTCATTAAAGTGCTATTTCATTAGACTGGAATGTGATCACTGGTTACAATGGCTGAGCCATGCTTAGCATTGCTTAAATATAAATGTTAAGCAGATTTGCTCACTGGTAAGCGAAGACTATGCGGTGTAAGCGGATTTTCGTTTAACCATACGTTAGCAGTGCTTACTGTTGGGCAAACCTGTGTAAACCCACTTAAAGCTGCTCAAAACTGCCTTAGCCACTCTGTATCCAACAGTCCTTGTTCTGCCTAGCAACAAAATAAATAGCCCTTGCGGGTCTTGAAGGCAGGCCCTGTACAATATAGTCATTGCAGTTAACCACCAAGCCATCACAGCTGTGAAGATGGTTGTTTTTTCCAATATATATCTGTCAGTACACATACTGAATAGTAGTGAACAACTGCTTTGACTTCTACAATTGTGTAGTACTTGTTAGTGAAATTAGTGTTGAATTAGTATGTTGTTATATCTAAATATACACATATCAGATAAATATGGTGTGATACATCTGGGAAGGTATATACAACAGTCATGTTTACACATAACAGGGATACGGATTTATATATACATATGTAGATATATGCATACATGTACATATATATATATATATTTATAAAATATTTATATATATATATATATATATGTATATTGATATATATATATATATATATATATATATATATATATATATATATATATATATATATATATATATATATATATATATATATATATATATATATATATATATATATATATATATATATATATATATATATATATATATATATATATATATATATAGGTCTACTTCATAAGATCGACAGACCATCTGGTTGACAGCTCATTTGGTCGACAACCAGTATTCAAGGCTGTTAACAGGGATTTGCCCCCCCTCCAATGTTGTGCGACCCTGGAGTTGATATATATACTTAGAGGGGTTTAAAATGTGTAGTTTTTGTTGTATTTTCATGTTTTAAACTAACTATATATATCACAAAGCACTGTGCAAACTACAGGCAGACTGCCACAACACTGACCCAAGTTTCCTATGGGGGAATACACATGCACTTGAAAATATAGCATTCACTACAGGCATGCAAGAGCATGGAGTAACAGATAGTGTGAAAGTGCATACCCACAACCAATCTGAACACAGTCACAGTCAGATTATGGTAAGCTTAAGTAATATTACAGTATATGGACTGTGTGAACAAAACCACCCTCATATGAGCCACTAACACAGTAACCCTACATATACTGGGCCAATACACAGTGTAGTCTGATGCCTGACTGTGGTATGAGACATGTGTAAGTCTGGCCCTACAAACATGTATGCTGATAGGGTACCATAAACTGCCGCAGCATGCAACATCAGATAGAACAGGACCAAGAACAATGACATCTACCACAGTCTGTACACAGGCCAAGTAACATATTCACAATACACACTCTGTCAACAATCACCATAAGTAAACAGACCTCACTACTGTACACACTACAACAGAATGTCCAGGATTTGTCCTCAAATATAAGGCCTACTATATATAACATGTCTAGCAGTCTGATATCTCACTGGCTTGTTATCAGGTATGATGTCAGTAAATAGTGATGTACTGTACATATGCATCTCTTACTGCATGACATATGGACAAAGGGTGACAAACTGGGGGGCGGAGGCACAAACACAGGGCCAATACTGACATACTGCTGTGATAAACTGAGAAATTTCCTGGTGTAATGGTTTGTTGTGACATATCTCTTCTGAGGGATATGAAGTCAGTAACCCACATGGTTGTCACCAGGTACTGACTTTAATCATCAGAGTATGCTACTGCATATCTAAAGATAGGAAATGTGTGAGTAACACAACACATGTAATACTTCAAACTCTGGACAGTCTGCAGATAGCCCTACAGGTGAGAGTTTCCTCAGCCACATAACACTGTCATGCCAAACTTTAAATCATGTAGAACAGTCATATCCACACAAACCCTGTTAAACAACATTACTTCAAATGTAGAACAGCAATACTTACATTCTGTCCCCATGTTTGGAGCATCCCCCTCCTGTTTGTTTTCCTGTCTCCACAGTGTATGTTGTAAGAGGTATTTCCAACTACCCACTGTGATGCTGTTTGTCAAACACCCACATGAAGTCCTGCTCACAGTGGAGGAAAATGGCCAACACCCACATGAAGTGCTTAGTTATAGGAGTCTGTTTCCATACAATTGGCTATAGGAATGATACCACAGCTGTTCCACATGCAATTAGCAAGTGGGGGACTGCAATTCATGCACAGACTATCAGCTGATCATGAGCATTCCTTACAAAACTCATGCTGCTGCCTATGCAAAACAGATGTACTTTTCCAAATCCACCAGAGAGAGAGAGAGAGCGAGAGAGAGACAAAGACAGAGACAAAATAAGAAAGGAAGAGTGTAAGAGAGTAAGAGCCAAGCGTGTTTGTGTGTGATCTGTGTGGAGAGTGGTATCTGGGTATTATAACAGATGCCTATATTGTTTACTAATCCATACTGTCACACAGTAATTGTACATGGCTATACACATTTATGTCTGAGGATTGTCTACAACAACCTCTACAGTGTTTGAAAACTGTTGGCCTTGTAATGTGCACAATGGGACATATAGGTCCTCAGTATAATAATGTAGCAAAACCCAGACTCCAGTGGATCCTGTCAGTTCTCAATCACCCCAACACCCACACAAGATACTGATGACACACGCAGAAACACACATTTACCAGCACTGAATTTCAAACCTCTACCTGACTATATATTGCTATTACAGTGTTATGCAGTTATTGCATGCACCACAGAGCTTACATATTGGAGAGCTGTCCAAAGGTATCTTTGAAGGTGAGTGACATCAGCAACAGTGCTAAAGGAGGGATAAGGGAAGTGTAGTACATGTGAATGTCCACAAAAGCAGGTGTTAACAGAGACACACACACTCTCTCATGGAAACACACACATTATCACAGTTGGCAGGATCAAGATTAGAAATCCTACCTAACTAGTTTATTACACTACAGTATTACGCAGTTACCACAAGTGCCACAGAGGTTATATGGCAGATATATGGCCAAAGGGTTATTTCAAGGTGAATGACATCAGCAGGCATGCTAAAGTAGGGCAATGGGATGTGTAGTGATTGTGAATGGCTTTAAAATCATTAATCTCCACACACATGCACACACACACACACACACACACACACACACACACACACACACACACACACACACACACACACACACACACACACACATTTGCCAGTACTGAGATGCATAAGTTCATTGCTTCACAGGTGTATAGTAGGTGAATGGGCCTGATGGCTGTATAAGGCTAGGCAAAGGGAATACCTTGGCATCAGGCCAGATGACAATGGTCTCCAGTGTGGCTCAGGGGAGTAGTCCCTGGAGTGGTCCCCACAGGTGGGTATTGTATTCACCATCAACTCATCTGGGTTACTATTGTGGGTGGCCAGTGATGTGCACTGCTTCCCATGTATGTGATCTATATTCCATAACATGGACAATGTCTGGGTTGTGCACATGTCCCACACGCATGTTCTTTGATGTGTGGAAGTGTACTTGAGGTCTCTGGGGCATGTTGTGTGTACAGATTGTTATCTTCTGATGTAGCATTCCTGACCTCATTTGAGGAGACCTGGCTATGGAACTGAGGTCATGCTTGCACCTACATTGACAGCATGATACAGGTATCAGTGGAGTTAGTGGCGTCTGTCCATATAGGGCATGTGCATAAGGCATGGCATTCCCTTTGTGGGTTACATTCGCAGACTCTACAGTTGTTGCAGTCATCCAGTAGGAACATAGCAAAAGGACCACTGTAAGCATTTATTTGCCTACTGTAGGGATGGAACAGGGTGCCATGTCCTTTTACTTGCTGGATAACACACACTCAGTCAGGAGATGTTGCACATCACAGTACTTTATGACGTCAGTGGCACTGTTGTGGTCAACAGGCATGTAGTCCACTGCAATCACACCGTGGTTACTATCTGTGAGGCAGTATGCAGGAAACTACCAGTATAGTGGTTGTTGCCTAGCCAGGTGTGTTTGTGTATGAGACAAGGGTGGAGAGTGTTCTCTGAGTATTACAAGGGTTGCCTATATTGTTCACCGATCCATAATGTCACATGTAGGGCTATGGATTGTCTTCACCAGCCTCTCTGGTGTTTGACATCTGTTGTCCTTGTAAGGTGGACATTGTGACATATACTAGGCCCTCAATATAATAATTTTGCAAAACCCACCCCACAATGCATCCTGTTATTATACAATCACAGCAACCTCCACACAGGATACTGATGACAGACAGACACACACACACACACACACACACACACACACTTGCCAGTACTGAGATTCAAACCCCTACCTAGTTATGTATTGCTATTACAGTGTACCGTATTTATTGTGAGTGCCACAGAGCTTATAGGATAGATGTTGTCCCAAGGTACTTCTAAGGTGAGGAACATCACCAGACCTTGTAAATACTGGCATTGGGTGATGTAGTCGGTGAGAGATCCCAAAAATAATTTTACCCTAAACACACATTTACATTTGCCAGGGGTGAGGTTCAAACCTCTAGTAAGCAATCTTTACAGACAATTATGTTACGCATTTACCACATGCACCACTGACCTGACATGGTTTAGGGTGTGCAACAGGTACTTGTAAGGTGAATGATATCTGCAGGACTGCTAAAGACAGGCTCTGAAATGTGTACTGGCTGTAAAGGGGGCCAAAATCTTTACAGTAGATACACATACATATGTACACAGACAAACACTTGCCACAGATGAGATTCAAACCCATACCTTTGAATTATTGCTACTACATTATTCCGCATTTATGGCACGTGCCATGAAGCTTATAGGGCTGGCCCTTTCCTGCAGGGGTATTTCAAGATGACTGATATCAGCAGGCTTGCTAAAGTAGGGCAACGGGAGGTGTAGTGACTGTGAATGGCCTCAAAATCATTAATCTCTACACACACACACACACACACACACACACACACACACACACACACACACACACACACACACACACACACACACAGAGTTTCACAATTGCCAAGTCTGGAATTAGAACTCCTACCTAACTAGTATGTTACACTACAGCATTACAAAGTTATTGCATGTGCCACAGAGCTTATAGGGCTAGCCCTTGTCCAAAGGGGTATTAAAAGGTGATGGACATCAACAGGCTTGCTAAAGTAGGGCAATGGGAGATGTAGTGACTGTGAATGGCCTCAAAATTATTAATCTTTACACACACACACACACACACACACACACACACACACACACACACACACACACACACACACACACACACATACACAGAGTTTCACAATTGCCATGTCTGGGATTAGAACTCCTACCTAACTAGTATGTTACACTATAGCATTACAAAGTTATCACACACACCACAAAGTTTATAGGGCTAGCCCTTGTCCAAAGGGGTATTTCAAGGTGATTGACATCAGCAGGCTTGCTAAAGTAGGACAATGGGAGGTGTACTGACTGTGAATGGCTTCAAAAATCATTACTCTCCATGCACACACACACACACACAAACACACACACACACACACACACATGCACACACATGCACACACACACACACACACACACACACACACACACACACACACACACACACACACACACACACACACACACACACACAGAGTTTCACAATTGCCATGTCTGGGATTAAAACTCCTACCTAACTAGTATGCTACACTATAGCATTA
Source organism: Protopterus annectens (assembly GCF_019279795.1). NCBI lineage: Eukaryota > Metazoa > Chordata > Ceratodontiformes > Protopteridae > Protopterus > Protopterus annectens. The sequence goes on from NC_056735.1 coordinate 180,361,089, forward strand.
CACAGTTATCGCACATGCCACAGAGCTTATAGGGTTGGCCCTTGTCAAAAGAGGTATTTCAAGGTGACTGACATCAGCAGGCTTGCTAAAGTAGGGTAATGGGAGGATTAGTGACTGTGAATGGTCTCAAAATCATTAATCTCTACACACACATAGTTTCACAGTTGCCATCTCTGGGATTAAAGCTCCTACCTAATTAGTATGTTACACTATAACATTACACAGTTATTGCACATGCCACAGAGTGTATAGGGCTGGCCCTTTTCCAAAGGGGTATTTCAAGGTGACTAACATCAGCAGGCTTGCTAAAGTAGGGCAATGGCAGGTGTAGTGACTGTGAATGGCCTCAAAATCATTAACCTCTCTACAGACACGCACACACACACACACACACACACACACACACACACACACACACACACACACACACACACACACACACACACACACACACACATACAGAGCTTCACAATTGCCATGTCTGGGATTAGACCTCCTACCTAACTAGTATGTTACATTACATCATTACACAGTTATCACATGCGCCACAGAGCTTACAGGGCTGGCCCTTTTCCAAAAGTGTATTTCAAGGTGACTGACATCAGCATGAGTGCTAACATGGGCTATGGGAAGTGCAGTATGTGTGAATGGGCCATAAACAATTCTTCTGGAAACACACACACAACACTCCGTCACACACAACTTTACATTTGACAGGACTGGGTATACAAATGCTAGATGAATACTGATTTGTACTATCATGTTCCACAGTTACCACAAGCACCACAGACAATATAGGGCTGAGAGCTACCAAAAGCAAATGTCTACAGTGATTGACATTGGCACATCATGTGATATTGGCCAAATGGATGTGTGGTGGGTGAGACAAGCCTCATGATGGCAATCTCTTTGTCACTATCTGCCTCTATCTTACCCACATTTCTGTGTGTGTGTGTATGTTTGACCTATTATAGTGTGTTGGCCTTGGATATGTGTGAGTATTCCTATCCAATGTGTGTGCAAAGCATGAATGGTGTGCAATGTGGTGTGTGTGCACAGACATCTGTGACTGACAGATATGTATAGTCCATTGTTGTTGTCAGACATGGGCTTCATTTCCTTAAGCATAGGAGCATGCCCAGTATGACCTTCTGTACTGAGTGTGTGAATCAATTCCAGGTAGGTTGTACTACAGTGCAGGATTTTGTGTTCTACACCTAAAGCTAGCAACCTGTTTCTGCAGGATATCTGTAGATAAGTTGACAATATGGAGTTCTTGTTCGGGTGTGTGTGCATTTCAGATTGGTGTCATCAGCCACAGTTCCAGTGCATAACCAGCATCCCCCACTAGGTGGCCATATGGGATGTTCCCACTGGCAAATCTCTGGTACAACTGTGTCATATGCCAGATGTGGGAGTCGTGATAGCTTCCAGGGCTGCCAGCACACACATTCATGATAATGCCCTGGGCATTGCACAGACCTGGCAGTTGATGGAGGGGAAGCCCTTGTGCTTTATGTCGACCCTGCCCCACTCACCGGGTGGTACTTTGATGTGTATGTGCGTGCAGTATATAGCACCCACTATCTCAGGGTATTCTGCTATTTGGTGGAAGAGATGCATATTGCTGGTCAATGCCTCATGGTTGTTGAGGAAATATATGTGCTCACCTGCATGTGCCAATATGGCATCCAGGAGCTGGTGGAGTACCCTGGATGCTGATGCCTGTGAGATCCCCATGATATCCCCAGTTGCCCTTTGGAAGGTACCTGTGGCTAGTATTCTTAAGCCTACACATACCTTGGTATCCAATGTGATGGGTTCCCCTCTGTTGGTTCTGTGTGTGAGGCATGGCCAGCACAGCTCAACAGTTTGCTGTAGGATGTCCCTGTCCACCCTATAGCGCTCCACTATCTCCAGCTCATGTAGCCCCTGGTAGGTTACACTGCATCTGTACACTCTTCTCCTCCTCAATCATGGGCTAAACAGCTCCATGTCAATTTCAGTTTATTAAAACCAATGGGAGCCACTCTTAGCATACACACCCTCTTCTACACCAGTCATTAGCATTCTATTACTTCTTTTTTTTCTTCAGACTTCTCTCTTTTAAAATAGGTTTGACTGGTTGCTTGCTATTTAAATTAATCAGAGTTGGGTCAGCACAAAAGAATCTGATGAAGGTATCTTACTGAAAGTGCTTATCCTGTCTAAACCTGTGACTGAAATATTCACGCAGCTTGTGGTTTTAAAGTTTATTAAAGGAAGTGATTTTAACTACATATTTGCTTTGGTTGAAGCTACTTTTTTGTTTTGTTTGCACCTGGTTCTCCTAAGTAAGGCTTCCTTTAGAGGTGTCCCTTCTCATTTTCTGAATCCCTTATGCTTATACCATGGTGTTGCTGCACCTACATGGTTGGGTGCAAGCTAACACTGAGGGGAAATCTGTGATTAAGTATCAATCCCCTAATTTGCATAAAACTGACTGCTAATGCATGGTTACAAGACTGGCACTCAGCCTTCCCCCTTAGCAACCACTATTCCATGGTATTGTTGTCTTATGCATGCCATTGACTATTATGGCAGAATGCAGATTTTGGTTTAAAAGTGTATTTCCAACTTTTTTTCTTATTTTTGGGCCAATCCCGTTTGCGCACTGCTGCCCTACACTTAAATGGCTGAAATCGGCCAAAAAAAATAAAAGTTATTTTTTATAATTTTGCAACTATTTACCATGCCAGTGGCCATATATTTGGCCATTGGCTTGCCTACTACATTGAATACATCCTTTCTTTGGAGCTGTCATGCCTCCATTTTGTAATTTGCAGAAATGTATTCGGTTAGTAGCCGAATACATTTCTGCAGGTTACACTATTCCTGCACAGACACCTGCCCACTTCCTGGATTACTAATTCACCTCATTTGCATGGTTTTCTTCTGCAAATGGGGTAATTAGCATACAGGAGCTGTGTCCATGCAGGAATAGTGTAGGAGAGCTCGTGCACGTCTCTGGAGCTGGTTTCTGGCTCGCTCGTCGGCCATATTGCGTGCAGCAGCTCTTGCAATATTCCTGCACACCGTGCAGAGCTTGCTGAATCCTGGGGCTAAGCACTCCATTTGGTTCATTTCCTGACACATCTATTTTTGTGAGCCACTCTAGTTTCATGGGAACATGTATCACTGCATAGCATCAGAACTTATTTATACATGATATTATCCTGACCAACTTTGTGGGCCAGCACAAATCCATATCGTCTTGCAGTACCATTGTTATGTTATGTAATGTTTTAACTTTACATTTATTCAAGCTCTTGAACCCAAACACGTCATTGAGTAACTGGTAGAAGCGACAACAAATTTTAAAACATAATAATAATGTAGCAATAGACATAAAGAGATAACTTAATGATAGATTAACATAAAATAATGTAATGAAATAAACTAATAAATAATTAGATGACAAAATTTGTTTCTGCAACAGTGTGGCCATCTAGTATACATCCAGTCTTTGATTTTTATGTTGTAAATTTGTTTTACTATTCCTAGTTTCTTTCATTGCAAATTACCCAAAATACTAAGAAAATGTACTTCCTTAAAGGGTATGGTTTGAAAAAGAATTTTGTACTTCTTATTTGTATACTCATATGCCTGTTGCTTTTGATGCAGTGTTTTCTGTTTATCTCTCTCTCTCTCTCTGTCTCTCTCTGTCTCTGAATTAAGTAACAAAAGTTCTTGTCAGTACCTATGTGAACCACTCCTTCAAAATTATATCTAAAGAATTTATTTATTTTATTTATTTATTTTACATTTGTTTACCAGGATAGTCCGACTGGATACATGTCCATTTTCAGCGGAGGCCCGGGGAGAAAAGCTCCACATAGTCAAACATACAAAAGGTTACACAAGAAGTTAGAAAGCAATTAGAATATATAAAACAAAGTGGTAATATATCTTATGTACATTGGTTTAGTAATTTTCCCTAGTAGTGACTCACAGTTCTCATGGACAGGCACAATTACAAGTAAGATTGTAACTCACAGTTAGTCCCTAGTAGGGAGTCACAGTTCTCATGGACAGATGCAATTAAAAGTAAGATTGGATACATAGAATGGTGATGTAATTAGATGTTATGATAATTACTGATTATGCTATTGTTTTATAACTTAATCTGGGTTTGTACATGGGCATAGCCAGTTCAATTTGAGATATTGTTTGAGGTTTTTTTTTGAAGAGACTTTTGGAGGATTGTAGGGTTATATAGTTTATAGGTTCATAGGTTCATAGGTTCATACTTGGCTATCTGCCCTAGGGCATTTATAAGCCTAGCCAGAATGTGTTTGGCTTTCGCCACCGATTTTAAATTTATTTTGCTATGCCCTTTTTCGAGGTTAGTATACTGTGCCTCTGTCTAACAGTGACACAGAAGTGATACCCGGGGTAAACCTACGATCTCCCATCCACTCATCAAGATTCCTCTTGAAGAGAGTCAATGAGGGAGTCTGCCTAACCTGGACTGGGATTTTATTCCAGAGTGAAGGGAGCCTCTGGGTTATGAATCTGTCCCTCCAGCATGTTCTATTTATTTCATTGCTGAGGTTCAAGTCTCTCGAGCCCGTAGCTCAATGGGATTTGGATTTTCTGAGGTGCAGCATGTCCATTAATTCCGGGTTGGACATGGCTTTATACATCAGGCACAGATTGCCTCTGAACAGGTGGTATGCCACTGAGTAGAGCTGGAGTTTCTTTAACCGGGCAGCATATGGCATCTGTTTGAGCCCTTTGATCCTCTTGGTGAGGTACTTTTGGGGTCTTTCCAGTTGCTGCAGGTGTCTGGTAAGGTACATCCCAAAAGGAGCATTGTACTCAATTATGGGCCTGATGAGGGATGAGTAAAGAGGCACGATGACCTCCTCTGATCTAGATGTGAATCCCTTCATGATTAGGTGGGCTATATAAAATGTTTTTCTAACCACTTTGGCCACGTGGTTATCAAATGAGAGATTGCTATCAACTTGGGTCCCCAGGTCCCTAATTACTTCTTCTGTACTTAATGGATTACCACCTATGTGGTAATTTGTGGGCACTTTGTTTTTGCCAAAGGGGATGACTATAGACTTTTTGGCATTTAGCTTGAGGCCATGGCTCTGGCACCAGTTGTCTGTTTCTATGAGGCCCTTTTGGAGGATGCTTGTGTCGGCTGGAGAATTGATTATGGTGCCCAGTTTGCAGTCATCTGCGATCTTGGTCAGCCACAGTCCTTCCGTGTTGGCCTGTACCTCCGAGAAATATATACCGCACAAGAGAGGTCCCAGGACTGAGCCTTGTGGGACACCACTTGTAACTGGTTTGGAGTCTGACATGGCTCCAGCAATTCTAACCATGTGGGTTCTGTCCTTGAGCCAGTTTGCAATCCATCTAGTGACATAGGGGTTTATATTTAAGCTGGTGAGCTTATCTATAATGCCCGAGTGGGGTATTGTATCGAAGGCTTTTGCGAGGTCCAGGTAGGCTGTGTGAACCACCTTCCCCTCGTCAATGGCCTTGGTGACTGTTTCAAAGAAATCAACCAGGTTTAAGAGGCAGGATCTGCCCTTAACAAAGCCAAACTGGGTAGGATCCAGTGTCTGTAGGTCCCCAATATCTTTATTTATGAGGTCCATGATGATCCTTTCCATAGCTTTGCAGACCAAGCTAGTCAGGCTTATGGGGCGATAGTTTCCAGGATCCGTTGAGGCACCACCTTTATGGAGAGGGACCACTGTTGCTGTACGCCACTCTTTGGGCACATATCCTGTAGTAAGGCTGAGACTGAACAGTAGTTTTATGTTTGGGTTTAGCTCTTCTTGGAGTTCATGTAGGGCGAGCCGGGACACCGTCTGGTCCCATTGATGCTGTGTTTTTGCTTTGGAGAGGCGGCTCTTACCTGAGCATCTGAGATGTCAGGGGGGCAGCACTCTGCTGGAATAGATATTTGCCCTTTTGGTGGGGAGGGGGGGTAGAAGTTTGCGCTGAACCTGTCAGCTAGGATGTTGGCAATGTCTGTGGGTTCACTGTATTTTTTGTCATTTTGGACTAATTCTGAGCATATCTGGGAATTACCACCCAGGTTCCTAACATAACTAAAGAAAGCCTTGTGATTATCCTTAGTGTCCTGTGCAATTTTTCTCTCAAAGCTGGCCTTAGACAATTTTATGAGTGCCCGTAGTTTTTTGCTAATACTGATCAGTGATGCCTTCCCTTTTTGGGATTTTGCTCTATCATTTAGTAGCTTCCTCCTTCTATTGTATTTGGCAAGGCATTCCAGGTTTTGCCAACAAAGTTGGTGAACAAGGATTCACCAGCTGAGTTATTAGCTTTGTGGGTTTGGACCAGTAATTTGTCGGCTGACCGTAGGGATCTCAGGTTGCTATATGGCTTAATAATATTTATAAGAGAGGGGGTATCTTTAGGGTGGTACAGAACCATGTGCGCTATTAAGAGTTGATTGAATTGAATTAAGCTGGGCAGTTCTAGTCATTTTAGTTGTTTCAGGTTCTGGCAGTGATGGGTTCTATAGGTGGAGCCAGTGGCAAATCTGGCAATATGGTTGTAGCTATGGGACAGCTAACTTAGTTCAGTTTTATTGAGGTTTGAGAGTACAGGTGAGGCATATAAAAGAGGAGAGAGTAGGTGTGATCAGGTGATTTCAGTCCTAGCCAGTGGGGTTAAGAGTGTCTTGTTTCTATACAGTGATCCAAGCTTCTTATTGATGGTCTGTACAGTTTTGTTGACCTGTAGGTCAAATTAGAGATTATTGTCTATGATAACCCCTAGAAGTTTAATGTGTTGATCTGGGGAGATAGTGGTGCCATTGTTAGACATGACAGAGAATGAAAGTGTGGCAGATCTACTAGTGGGGGTGAAGAGTAGAAGTTTGGTTTTATTGGGGTTTAGTAGTAGGCGTTGATTGGCGAGCCACTTCTCAATGGTGTTAAATGTATTTTGGTCTAAGATTTGTAGTTCAGATGGGGAGGTGGCTGAACAGATGAGAGTGGAATCATCTGCATATTGAATACAGGTAACTTTAGGGATAGCAATGTGAAGATTATTGATAAAAATAGAGAAGAGTAGTGGGCCTAGTATGGAGCCCTGAGGGACACCAAGTGTGAGAGGTAGCTGATTGGAGAGTTTGCCCTGCCATAGTACTGCCTGTTGTCTACCAGTTAGGTAAGACTGGAACCACTGGATAGTGTGCGTGTTGAGAGAAATGGATTTTAGAGAAAGAAAGAGAAGTTCATGGTTGACCATGTCAAAGGCTTTTGATAGGTCAAGGAAGAGGGCAGAGGTTAGCCTATTATCATTTCTGTTATTTTTATGGCATTAGTGAAGGAAACGAGGGCTGAGGTGGTGCTGTGGTCTGATCTGAAGCCATGCTGGGAGTTGGATAGTAAATTATTCTGTGTAAGGTATTGCATTAGTTACTTGTGTACACATTTCTCAATTATTTTGGCTAGCGGGGAAAGAATGGTAATGGGTCTATAGTTGGACATGTCTATTGAGCTACCACCTTTATGGAGTGGGATGACGTGGGATATTTTCCAGAGGGAGGGGATAGCATTTTCAGATAAGGTTCTGCTGATAAGGATAGATATGGGATGTGGAATGGCATCTGCAGCTATTTGCAGGTACTCTGCAGGGAGGAGGTCAGCAGCGGGGGTTGTAGGTTTTAGTTTTTTTAGGAAAATTTTGATAAAACTAGTGGATATTGGTTGGAGGCTAAATTCGGGATGATTTGTGGATAAATTAGGCGTGGTTTAAGTTTGTAGAGGTTAGGTGATTTGCTAGGGATTGGATTGTTTTGGTGAAAAAGTTATTATAAGTGTATGGTTAGCTGGAGTTGGGGTGGTAGAATGTCCTGGATGAAATAGTTGATTTAAGCCTGCCCTGAACTTTTGGGGGTTGTTTTGGTGTTTTTGTAGAAGATTATGGTAGACGCTTTTTCACACTATTCACGCATTCCTATTTTAAATTCAATATTTTACTTATTCATTCTTAGTATTTCTTGCCAACAGCCTGATGTATATTATTGACTCACAGCCTCTGATGCATTTTTAATCTTTATTTTAAGAAATCTTCTTACTTTGATTTATATAACTGTTTATTCATATATTTATTTGCAACAGCATGCAGATGGTTTTGGATGCAATTGTCTTTCCTTTTATACATCTTTGAAAAATGGTTCCCTTTTTCACAGAGTCTAAAATCTGATTAAAAGTGCTACAATGTTTCTCTTAATAGACTACTCCTTGAGGTATTATTTAAACAATAACCAACAACGTGGTGTGGTATATTGAAGATTTACCCATGGCTGGTGTGGTTTAATCATGAGGGCGAAGCCCGAGTGATTAAATAAAGCCAACCGCAGGTAAATATCAATATACCACAACCATGGAGTCAGTTATTACTGTTATACAATGACATTATTTAAGAAAAAAATACTTTTCTTAAATAATGTCTTTGTATAACGGTGCATTACTGTTCTTCCACAGCTGGTGGTATACTGCAGCGTTGTTTTGATGTATTGCGCATGTGTATAGGACTTGCATTCCCAAGCATGACCAGTACATCAGTGCTTTGAAAAGGAAGCAACAGAGAAAAAAAGTCTCTGTTACTCCATTTTTCTTTTCTTTTTTTTTTTTTTTTTTTTTATTATTAAAAAAGTTTGGGCTACTTTAGGGGTAGGAGAGAGAGAATGGAGGAAATGTAAAGAAAATCGTGTACGTGTCTTTAGTTTTAAATAACGTACCTGATTTTCTTTGTATTCCCTTCATGCTGCCTCTTGGGTATATCCGGCGTACAGACTATAGTTTTTTTTTAATTTTTATTGAAAAAAAAATAAAAGTTTTGGAATATACAAACTGAAAGAAGTCTGGGTGACTGGACCTTTTTCCATTGGAATATTGTGGGATTTACAATGGGCACGCTGGTTGGGCTGGCCATTCAGCATGGATATTTTTGAATACTAATGGACAGTCATTGTATAATTCATAATTTACAATCATGTACTTCTCTTATTGTTAAATCACATGGTTCACTGAATTCACAGCCATTGACTCAATCCTTCAGCTCACTAACATAAGCATCTATCATCTGTGAAGTACTTTATTTTGTTATAAAGAATAAAATAAACGCAAATAGCAACCTTTCTAGATCACAATAATTCCAAATTATCTTTCTTAATCTTTAATACTTTCTTAAGTTAAGGTATTAAACACCTTTACAGTTACCCCAGTAATATGAAAACTATGCCACCATGATGCTTTCCAGTTTTCACAACTATTCCACTCAAGTTCTGGAAGAAATTATATTTTTTGATCCAAACTTCATTCTGCCAACTTGTCTTGTATCAGGAGAATGATAGTGTTTACAGCAGGAAAAAATCCCCTACTGAAAATTATACTTCTGTACTTCCAGTGACAAAACACTTAAATTCAAATATATTTGCTCACCTCTGCAGATGTAGTTCCCTATTTTTGTCTCCTTGCAACAGATAGATATTTGTTGGAATTCCTTGCACACAAGTAAAAATACTATAGTTATAACCAGCTTCCATAGGTTGTGTATTACAGTAAACATTTGACATTAGTGTGTATTGCATGACTTGCAGATCCCATTTTGATAGTTGCTGGCATCTAAAACTGTACAGCCCACATGCTGTACTACTTGCCAGAAATCAAATGTACTGGATGGCTAGTTAGGTGGATGGCATCATGATACTGATAGCAAACGTAACTGATAATGCACTTAATATAGTATTCATTATGGCTCCCTATTGAAATACACCAGAAAAAAGACTGAAAAACCCAGAGAAGTGCAAATCTCAAAGATCGCTCTTCTCCTTTAAACTACTTTTTGATGCGGGCTGGCCCCTGTGCACCCCCATGTGAGGGGGTGCGATCCAACCACACCCCCAAACTTGTGTGTGTGTGTGTGTGTGTGTGTGTGTGTGTGTGTGTGTGTGTGTGTGTGTGTGTGTGTGTGTGTGTGTATAATATATATATATATATGTATTACCAAACTTGGAGATTGCCATACCTCAGAGAAAAAGGAATATTCCAAGAAATGGAATCTTAAGACTTAATATATGTAAGTCTGTTCTTTTGGCCATTCAGTCTCTGCATTTTGGGACTTGCTGTAATGGATCCTGACATTTCAAATGGTTACCATTCGAGATACATTAGTTTAGAATCAAGAACTGATCAGTATATTTAAAAACTGAAATTATGTAAAGATTTTATGATGAAAGACATCACAGTCTAGTGTAATCAAGCCTCTAGATGGAAAATTGTATTGATATTCATGTGTTCCAGAAGGTTTAATAAAATGACAGATTTTGTTTAGAAGATTTACTATGTTCTAGGAGCCACAAACTTCGCACCATTGGGGAAAGGAATATTCCACTTTCAGTAGAAATATTTATTTTATTATAGTCTGCCTAGCTTCTTGAAAGAGGAGACCAAGGATTCTATGAACAGTCTTAAGGCTTATGGAGTTTTAATATAGCAATAACCCACGCCTGGGTGCGGGTAATGCTGGATTTACCCACGGTTGGTGTGGTTTGGTCATGAGGGTGAAGCCCGAGTGGCCAAACAAAGACAACCGTGAGTAAATCCAGCATTACCCACACCCAGAAGTGGTTATTTATTATAAATGACATTATTTAAGAAAAAAAAATAATTACTTTTCTTAAATAATGGCATTGTATAATGCCTCCTTGCTGCCCTTCCGCAGCTGTCTGGTATTCTGCGGCAGTTCTGATGTACTGCACATGCATATGCGTAGGCAGTACATCAGAGCTGTGAGCAAAAGCAATGGAGAAAGCAAGATTTACGTTGCTTTTTACAAACTGTCTCATTATGTTAAAGGAGTTTAACATAGTGAGACAGCTTTAAAAAAAGAAGCAGAGAATCTCCATTTCTTTTTTTAAAGCTGTCTCGCTATGTTAAACCCATTTAACATAGCAAGACACCTTTAAAAAATGCAACGGAGATAGGAAGATCTCTGTTACTTTTTTTTAAAGCTGTCTCGCTATGTTAAACTCTTTTAACATAGTGAGACAGTGTGTAAAAAGCAAAGGAGATCTTGCGTTCTCCGTTGCTGTAAAAAAGGTTATACTAATGGAAAAAGTCCAGGCGACCGGACCTTTTTCCATTACTATAACTCTGATTTACAATGTGCACGCTGACCAATCAGCATGCACGTTTTGGAATATTAATGGGGGTCGTTGTATAATACTGTATAATCTGACTGACATAAACACTGAATGTCATATTGTAATTCAGTCCTGCTGCTTTTTGTGGCCAAAGGGATCTCTGGAGGATAGTCTGAAGGAATAAGAAAGGTTTTGTGAGAATGAAAAGAACATTGGATTATTTTATTTTCGTCATAGTGTTTGTTTATAGACCACTATCCTCAAGCTATAGCCAAAATGTTAAAATGTCATGCTATGAAAGAAGTGTTTACTAAAGAATTTGACCAAGAAGTTTTAATATAGCAATAACCCACGCCTGGGTGCGGGCAATGCTGGATTTACCCACGGTTGGTGTGGTTTGGTCACGAGGGTGAAGCCCGAGTGGCCAAACAAAGACAACCGTGAGTAAATCCAGCATTACCCACACCCAGAAGTGGGTTATTGCTATTATACAATGACATTATTTAAGAAAAAAAAATAATTACTTTTCTTAAATAATGGCATTGTATAATGCCTCCTTGCTGCCCTTCCGCAGCTGTCTGGTATTCTGCGGCAGTTCTGATGTACTGCACATGCGTATGCTTAGGCAGTACATCAGAGCTGTGAGCAAAAGCAATGGAAAAAGCAAGATTTCCGTTGCATTTTACAAACTGTCTCATTATGTTAAAGGAGTTTAACATAGTGAGACAGCTTTAAAAAAAGAAGCAGAGAATCTCCATTTCTTTTTTTAAAGCTGTCTCGCTATGTTAAACCCATTTAACATAGCGAGACACCTTTAAAAAATGCAACGGAGATAGGAAGATCTCTGTTACTTTTTTTAAAGCTGTCTTGCTATGTGAAACTCTTTTAACATAGTGAGACAGTGTGTAAAAAGCAAAGGAGATCTTGCGTTCTCCGTTGCTGTAAAAAAGGTTATACTAATGGAAAAAGTCCGGGCGACCGGACCTTTTTCCATTACTATAACTCTGATTTACAACATGCACGCTGACCAATCAGCATGCACGTTTTGGAATATTAATGGGGGTCATTGTATAATACTGTATAATCTGACTGACATAAACACTGAATGTCATATTGTAATTCAGTCCTGCTGCTTTTTGTGGCCAAAGGGATCTCTGGAGGATAGTCTGAAGGAATAAGAAAGGTTTTGTGAGAATGCAAAGAACATTGGATTATTTTATTTTCGTCATAGTGTTTGTTTATAGACCACTATCCTCAAGCTATAGCCAAAATGTTAAAATGTCATGCTATGAAAGAAGTGTTTACTAAAGAATTTGACCAAGAATATAAATTGAACAACTGATCAATTGCACTTTGGTCTGCATACTGGAGAGATCTGTATTCTGAATGCAAACAAACATAAACCAAAGGGGTCGCAAAACACACATTCAGGAACACAGCAGTTATAACATCTCTATTTGTTGAAGCTGAATCTGTTTAACTGTCAAATGCCTTTTACAAAGACAGTAACAGAAACTGTGTACTAAGCTTCAGCAAACTCCAAAGACTGAAACTGTTTAATATCATAGTAAAGATTAGCAAAAAGTGAATGGATAATTTAACATAAGTAGATAAGCTATCAGTTAGAAAAAACTCTGACAATGTTAGAAAGAATTAGATCAGTAAATGGATGAACACTAGTGAGATTACTACAGTGTACTCTGAAGCCATGTACATGCAGCAAGATAACATTAAGGAATCATGGGGAATCTGGACAGAAGTATACAGAGTTAACAAAAATACAATGTGGTTACACAAACTAAGATTAATGGTAACTCAGAGAGAATGGGCTGTGGATAAATCAGATCAACTATCACTGCCTTTTTGACAAGAAACAGTGCAGCTGAAAGCAGAACTGTCACCTCTGAAGAAATGGAAGTCATTTGGTTAAAAGCAGTGAGTTTTCCTTCAGACAGAATTTTGATATTTTATTAAAATAAAGTTTTCAGATACATCCAGTATGTTACAATTGTTACCAATGTTTGAAAGTATCAGTGAAAGGACAGAAGACTGTGCCCATCAAAGGACCAGGATGAGGACAGGGTGCCTAACTCACTAAGGTCACTTGGCTGTTGATGGTTTACATTTGGTTGCCTGATCTGACAGTTGTTTGAGCTTTATAGCACAAAGGAGTAGCAGCTCATGTTTTATTGCTCAATCCATGAAACAGGAATTTATTCTTGTATGATTCCTGTGATACCCCACCACTGGACCAGTAATCAAGAAACCTCAATCCTCACCACTGGCAACAGTGGGGGACATACACTGGGAGGATGCAGGAAAACTGCAGCACCAGGAAAACATCAGTTTGGGACAAGAATGTGATATAAAAGAACTTGAGCAAGAGGGAGTGTATAAATACTTGGGAATTGATGAAGGATCAGCAATAAAACATGAACAAATGTGAATAAACTCAGTAAGGAATACTTTAGAAGAGTTAAATTTAATCCTGAAAACAGCATTGACATCTAGGAACAAGATCCAAGCTATAAATCAATTTGCTCTTCCTGTCCTAACTTACAGTTTTGGAGTGATTGACTGGACCCAAAAAGTGTTGGATAGATTAGATATTAAAACAAGAAGGATGCTTCACCAAATGATTTATAAAAATCAGTGTATACCAAGATTGTATATTCCCCATTCCAAAGGAGGGATGGGCCTCCTTGAAATTGATTACATGTATAGATCTGCAATCGTAGGACTCCACACATATCTACTGACCTCACAAGATCCAAATGTACTGAAAGTTTTGAAACATGAGGAGAATAAATCTAAGATGACTTCTCTGCTTAATTTAGCAGAAGCATATCGACGTCAAGCAGAAATGGAAATCAAACCAGAAGTAGATAAAAACCAGGCAGCAACTGAATGTGCCAAAAAACAAATGAAAGAATATAAGGTGAAGGACCAGATGAGAAGGCAAGAAATGTGGAAAAAAACATAAATATAGTTGCAAGTATAGAAAACTTCTGGAAGAACCTAATGTTGATCAGGAATGAATGCAAGAATGGTTAAGGAGAGGTGAATTCAAACTCAGAAATGAATGGTTAATATTGGCAGCCCAAGATAGTGGGCTACATACACGCTGGTTTACAAAGTCCATTGAACATGTGGGAGAGTCAGACAAATGTAGGTTTTGTAAAACTGAATTGGAAACAGTCCCTTACCTTGTTGCTGTTTGCGATACACTAATGGCAGAAGGACTGTATACTGAAAGACATAATAATGTGGCAAGACTGTTGCACTGGGGACTGTGCAAACATTATGGTATTGAAGTGGCTGAAAAATATTGGAAACATGAGCCACAAAGCATCATAGAAACTGATGAAGTTTATATTACATGGGATCACCCATTACCAACAGTCCAAAAGTTAGATGCTAGAAAACTGGATATAGTGGTCCAAGAAAAGAAGACAAAAATAGCACTGATCATTAAAATTCCACACACAGTGACTACAGTGTCTTGTGTACAAAAAGACACAAAGTCATAAAATATCAGGATATGCAGGCAGAAAAAAGCAATGTGGAAGAAAGATACCCAGACAGTTCCAATAGTAGTAGGAGTAACGGGTCTTATAAAAAAGAATTTACAGTTGTATTTGGATATGTTACCAATACATGTAACTCCATTAGAACTGCAGAATGAGTCATTACTGGGCACATTGTGGGTGCTGTGAAGAGCACTACTGGCTGACATCAAAGATTGAAACAATACTAATTTCATGAACTTTAATCATACTTTGACTTAGGAATGGAGTCAATCCCCACCATGGTATTAGAAACCCAAAAGACTTGGAGAAATTAAAAGGGGGGATGACAAGTACACACACAGTATTTCCAAATGCAGCTCTCATCATCAAGTGCAATTTTCCTTAAGAGCACACAGAGACCACAGTCATTCCTGAGCTGGTTTCTCCCTCTTTCTCCAGATCCCCAATAAGACTCCTGGGAAAGGCTGGCACAAGTTTACTAGCTATGCCCCTTCTGCCCAGACTATAATGTAGTTTCCACTGCCACCAGTCACTCCTTATCAGCTACGTTAAGGCCCTTAAGAAAGGGTGTCCAATCTTACTGTGTAATGTTACTATTAATACAAATTGTAGTTCGACCAAGAGCAATGTTATTAGGAGTGGCCTACACAGTGTCACTAAATAAATATGCAAGTACTTGCAGAACTTAAATATCTCTACAAAGATCGGCCACAATGAAAGGTTTAAATATATTTAATAATACATAAAAAATAACAAGAAATACTCAGTATATAATCAAAGTGACATCAGAGTTCAAAATCACAGGAAATATTGAAAACAACATTGCAGGACAGTCTCAAATAAATAAAGAAAAACATCTAAATTAAGCTTTGCTATATTTCTGACTATATCTCAGATAATTACTATACCTTAGTTAATTTATTTCACAGCAAGGCAAGTGTGTGGTGAATGGATCTTGTCAGGTCCAAGACAGAATATAGAATGCTGACTCTCTCTAAGAGACTTCTTAAATTAATATCTCAAATATTACTGCTGAGATATCTTGCAGAATAACATAATTTCTTGTCATCTGACTCCTACTTCCCAGACTCAAAACAACCATTGATGGCAGCTGGTAACATTTAGCATCTACCTCTGAAAATGCATAGACAAGGGCTTTTCCTCAGATCTTTGGCAAATGGTGGAAGTCATAAAACAACAAAACACTTCCAAGACAATTCAGAAAACTTTTCAGCATAGAAGTGTCTTCTTGCTGGCATAAAGTAATTTAATTTCAGCTATTTTTCTAAAGTTATCCTCCTGTGATCCAGTTTCCACTGTTTAAATGTATATTTAAACAGTTACAATAGTGCATGTACATTTTTGTTCATTTCCAGTAGTGTACACTGTGGATACATTTCAAGTTGAAGCACTCTACAAAATATCTGTAAAGCACACATCTGTACAAACCATCTTATATGACATACAGTTCTAATACATTTGTAACACAAGCATCTTATATGAATCATGTTGATATCCACAAATGACAAATAATTATTTACAAAATTCCAGCTGTCTGTGCTGGCAGTATCTCCTTTTGTTACACTTCTATATAAATCATGTTAATATTCACAAATGACATATAATCATTTACAAAATTCCAGCTAGCTGTTCTGGCAGTACCTCCTTTGTCGCAATTCCTATTGTACTTTTAATATTCTCTGAGACTGCAGCATCTCAGTGGAAGATGAAAATAGCTATTCACTGCCTTATGCATTCTTTACCTGAGGTGCAATGACATTGAAATGAGAATAATAAGGTAATGGTTCTATGAGGAGAGTGGGAAAACTTGTCTGGAGGAAAAAAGTAAAAACACTCTTTTTATTTTTATGTTGGGCATATTTGGAATGAATGTGCTATGAGCATATAAAATACAACTTTAGGGTGATAGGAGCAGCTGCCTCCTAGAGGAGAGTGTTAGGTCCATAACTGGAAGACACATTGATCACTCCCTGAAAGTAGTAGAGCAGTAGAGCAGCAGAGGTAGTAATCTAAGCAAGTTTCAGTGACATTCTGTGTAAGGAGCTGTATCAAGAAGCTATCATAGCTCTTTGCTACAGTTTAACTAGAGGTGTTGCAAAGAGATATTAGATATTGACTGTTGACAGAGCATGCTCACCCTTTAAATGTATTAGGGCAGTAATGATAATCATTTCAGGAGCTGTGATGTTGCATTCTGTGTAAGAAACTCTACTATAGCAAGGTGCTATTGCAGCTTCCTGCAGTTTAGCAGATAGTATTAATGAAAGTTTCTAAATTTTAAAAGTTAGGATTTCCATTACCCTTATATATGTGGATGTGTATATATGTATGTATGTATATGTAGGTGTGTGTGTGTGTGTGTGTGTGTGTGTGTGTGAGAGAGAGAGAGAGAGAGAGAGAGAGAGACACACACACACACACACACACACACACACATACATATATATATATATATATATATATATATATATATATATATATATATATATATATATATATATATATATATATATATATATACATATATCTATAGGCACACCAGTGATGAACAAAAATACCCATTGTTGACTGGCATAATGTTGATGTCAAAACATTAAAAATACTGAATTCAGCACATTGGTAGGCATGCACCAAGAACCAGCCTCTGCACATGCAACTTTTAACTTAAAAAAAAACATAATTGTTTGCAGAGGGTAAAACCTCCACCCCCATATTCCCCAATGTGGGGTGCTGCAACCACACACCCTCAATATGGGGTTAGGGTAAATTGCCCAGCCCTCGGATATGTGCAGTCTCACACACCCATTGAGTCACTGCCTTGTCATCCATATGTTGTCGACTAGGCAGCTGTTGACCAAACATTCATTTGACCAAGTCACTAGCACCTGTCTATCTATATATATATATATATATATATATATATATATATATATATATATATATATATATATATATATATATATATATATAAAACACTGAACTGTGAATACACCAAACATTTATACTAGCAAATTTTTTAACAGGGAATGTATGCACTTGGCCAACATTCAACGCAGAAACACACTGCAGTATGTCAAACCCACCCAAGTGGGAGGCTACATCCCCTACACCCCCCAACTAAATATACCAACTCCAGGATTGCACTACAGTGAGGAAAAGGACAAATTTCCCCATGTTGGCCAAGTGCATATGCTCCCTGTTAAAAAATTTGCTAGTATAAATGTTTGGTGTATTCAAAGTCCTGTGTTGTCATCTCAGTAAATTCAGTTTCTGGTAAGTGGTCTTTCGATGATTAGAAGTTGACCCATATACACACATAACTCTAGGATCATCATACCTTGGAGAAATGACCATCTCAGACTTGGTATATGCAAGTCCATTTTTTGGCCATTCAACCTCCATATTTCAGAACTCACTGAAGCAGGTCCCAATATTTCAAACGGTTATTGTGGTAATTTGCCATCAAGTGAATGTCAGCTCATAGCAACTCTATTGATACTTGTCTTGAACTGTGTTCTGTCTTCAGGTAAGTGACTAACCACTGACAGATGGCTTTTGACCTTGTCAAACATGATGACTTTTTTTAAAGCTGTACTTCATATACAGTTAAATAATTATTAAAAAGTCAGAATTACCTTGGATCAAGTGACTTCAAAAATGACCTGTAACTTTGACATTTAAATGCAACTAGTGGAAGATCTGCAATTATTAGTATGGCATATTGGACAAAAAATTAACATTAGAAAATTCAGAGATGATAACCATTTGTAGTGCCACAACTCATTAGTACCAGTACCATTAGTACCAGAATGATGAAAATGAAAGACAAAAATGTGGGCTTATTACTTCTAAGATTGTTGCTCCTCAGAATATTTCTTTTTCTCCAAAGTTTGGCAATCTTGGAGTTAATATCTATCTATCTATCTATCTATCTATCTATCTATCTATCTATCTATCTATCTATCTATCAATCTATCTCTCTGTCTCTCTCTCTCTCTTTATATATATATGTATATATTTATATATAGATATATTTCGGGTTATGGAAGACTTGCAGCCACCCATATTGGGATGATTGCAGGGGGGTTTACCCCCTGCAAAAAACAACTTTATAGGAGAAAAGTGATGATTGACATTTGTGGTTCTCACGTGTTTTCTTTTTTTTCTGCATTTTGCCACTTGTTATTACAACTCTCAACATTTCAATAGGGAACCTTCGAAGGCATTCACTTTTTCACAGATAGCAATGTTAAAAACAGACTTGTTGCAAAACACAGAGGGGTGGTGCCAATACTGTCAGCTAGGTAACCTGTAACAGTAATCCAAATGCCTAAATTAAGCTCAATTCACATTTTTTGCCACTGCAGTCCAAGCATTGAAGGAACCAAGCAAAAGGCATGGCTCTCCTGGAATAGGAAGGATCGCACACTCAGGGGCACATGGATTCCATGTGAAATCCCTGTTCGAGACCAGGGAAAGCACTACTCATGCTACTGTGAGAGGGGTGAGACTGCTTGGAGGGGAAGAATACATGCAGAAGTCAGCCCATTGCATGTTCCTCTCCAGCACTTTAATGAGTATATGCAGGAGATACAGGGGCGGCTTGTCCTATCTGACTGCCGGACTGCAGCCCTCCCACCTACAAAAAAAACAAAACAAAATCTGTAAACCACAAAAACAATTCAGTCCCGATCCTTACGCATGCGCAGAAAACTCAGACTGCAGTCCAGATATGAAGAAAGAGGTACCCAGCAATCATTGCTGTGAGGTACCAGGAATCTGTGCGATGACGGCCGCACAGAACAGAGGAGCTCCGGACTACTTCAGCGCAGTCTGAACCAATAAAGAGGAATGAGCTGCTCTCGTGGGGCTTTGTGGATTATTGCTGGAAGGTAGGTGCTCTCACGGGGCTTTCGGTGTGCGGGCATCATGGATTATGAGCTTGCTTTACTCGCGGATGTTTTTGTGGATTATGGGTTTACATCGCTTGCTGGATGTTTACGGTAAGTACCGTGTGTGTAAGGGAAGGAATTATTCCTGCTGTCATTCAGTTCAAGTAAGGGAATTTTGGTGTGTGTGTGTGTCATGGTTAATATTCTCCCTAAACTTTGCTGTGATATGTGGTAATGCCAGAGATAGGTGGGTGAAAGGTGAGAAAGATTTTTTTTTGTGGCTATATATCATGAAATGCAAAATATCAAATAACTCTAGTGGTATGTAAACAACATACTATGGTTTTAGTAACTGATTTTTCCTGATTCAGCGATTCTGAACACATTAATGTTGAGTGCTTATCTGAACAGAAATTGAGGCCCAGCAAAATGATTTTGCAGAATAGCTTGCATGTTCAGTATTTGGAAACTGCAATACAACTAACCCAATAAAATTATAGTATTGAGTTTGCCTCTTTAATTTCCTTCTGAATGAGTTTATATATTTAGATGTTTTGAGCATGTTTCCAAGTAACAAAACATTTTACATAAGTAGAAAATGACAAAAGATATGCTATGGTTGAAACAGTGGATGGCAATCATGACACCAAGGTAGTTACATTGTGTGGAACCTTATAAGACAACTTTTTCTCCCCTCATTAATCCTTTGTAGGATCCCATTCTGTTAAGGAACAGTATATGCCTCTCCATTTGCAACATAATGCTGCTATATTCTGCATGTACTTGCATCATATGAGAAGTGAAAGTAAAAATGTGGTACCTGATACTACTATTCTTCTCAGTTGCAATATACATCCATGTTACATACAGAGATCAATATAACTTCTGGTAACAGGCTCTCAGAATGAGACTCCAAAATGGATATACAACTATTTGGGAGTTTCTAGGAGGAAAACTCAACATTAAACCAAGGTATCAAAACATTACCATAACATTTAGAAATCATAAACCTGCACAGTATACATATATGCAAATGTTGATGTACTTTCTTTTGCTGAATGCATGAATGAAAACGTGAAATACTTCTGTACCATTTTGGCTTTGTACACAAGTCTTTTTTGTATGCATTAGTACAGTCTCAAGGCTGTTATGAAAACTTATCAGTAATATCAGACACTTTGATTCAAAAATATTCACATTTTCTCCTAATTTAGTGCTGTTTTACAATTGTCATAACATAATTTCCTAAGGCAAGTAAGGAGTACAATCATAAAAAATGCAAGGACACCCCTTTTAAGGGACCACAATGTAGTCTTCCGTGGTGGTGCAGCGGTAGCGTTGTTGCCCCACAGCTATAGGTTTTTTTGGTTTGATTCTTGGCTGGGGTGACTTCTGTGTGGAGTCTGCATCTCATCCCTGTGTTTGTGTGAATTTGCTCTGGTGTCCTGCCATTTTACAAAGACATGTGTCTGCAGTATTTCTCCCTGGGCCTCTGCTGAAAATTGTTTTTGTTCCCTCAGAAGTAAAATTGACAGGCATTTGAATTTCAGACTTCTAAGTTTATAAGATGAATATTTGAAATTTGTCCTTATTTTTGGGACTGTATTACCCTATTATTGGCTTTGTCCAGGTTTTTTGTGTTAAGGTTGACAGCTATGGCAAGAACTGAATTCACTGAATATGTTTGAGGGCTGTATTCCCTCATTACTGGGTTTGTCCAGGTGTTTTGTGCTAAGAGGTTGACAGCTATGGTGAGAACTGAATTCATTAAATGATAGCCATTTAAGTTTCAGTCTTCCTCTCTTTCACAAAGCAGCTGATTTGGCATAGTGGTATGTTGCTCTGACTGTTTTGCACAGGGACCTTGGCAGTAAAATATATGGTGGTAACACAGCATTTTATTCTAGCAACTTTCCAAGATTATACAAGCAATGTTTAATGTGTCCCTGTTTTTTGGCCTTTTGACCCCCCCCCAATAAATTTGGCTTTTTCCAGATTTCTTGTGCTGCGAAGTTGAGATGCAGTTGAGTATTGAGTAGATTTTACAAGGAGGTGAGAGCTGCAGGGGAAGAGAAGTTCAGTGCTGCTTATGCTAAGTCAGCTTGCATTGCTAATAGTTCAACAGGTTGTGTACTTGCGTTTGATGCAGAAGGTTGTTGGTTCTACTCCCACAGGGGGTGAATACTGCCGTACTGAAAGTTAAGATACTAACTATGAGCCTGTTATCAGTTTGCCATCCATTTCCTATTGCAATATTACTAGCTTATCATTTTTAATGTAATATAGGCAATTTATTCCTCAGGGGCATCAGACACTATTTTTCGATGTAACCATGAAATATAAAGGTGTTTGCTAGCAGCAACCTCTTCATTAGTTACAGATTTATTTAATGTGGAATTATTTAGGTGACTTTTTTACTTCTTCAGAGATTGTGCATATTTACTGATAATGGTGGACTGTAGAATTGTGCATATTTACTGAAAATGGTGGACTGTAGAAGTTTGAGTAGACTTTTATTATGGAAATGTTCTGAATTGGGCAGCTTTGTCATTACTGGTGCATGCGTTTTGTTTCATTGTTTACTGGAAAAATGTTCAAAGCAATAGGAAGGTGTATCAATGAGCACATGTATGTTTCATATGCAAGGGGCCTATGATTTGAAAACAGCCCAGAATTGATCTTTATCTGCCACTGGTAAAATGTATTTTCTTTGAATGTGGGTTTCAATGCTGTTTCAATGAATGTGAGTTTCAAGGGCAGAGAAGTTTTAATGCTAAGTTTGTTTAGTGGATGTCTTAGTGTTTGTGCTGTAAAATGCAAAGTAAAACTTTCAAATGAAGTCCAAATCATCATAGAAGTAAATCAGTATGCACATTAGTGTTTATGGTAAATGGAGTGAAATAGCCAAGTAATGGATCATTGGAATGGCTGCAGGGGGAGGCTCCATTTGACCATGATTTTGTGAGGGGGAAGGGCGGCAAACTTAGACAGCCCCAGCTGAACTATACCTCCAAACTGTCCAGATTTTCAAAGAATGAATAGATTTTTTGCTTCTTATTTCTGGTTTGTTCTTCATAAAATTTGTGGTTTTCTGGCAAATCATTTAGGAATTAAGTCACTAAATAATGACACACTGAGTTTCAGACTTCATAACCTTCAAAAAAATGTATGCTAAAGTAAGACTTGTTCTATCAACTGTCTCAGTTTATACAAGAGCAATTTTTAGTACTGTTTATATGTTCCCCCAATATATTTGGCCTTGTCCAGATTTATTGCATTTACAGGTTGAGAGGTACGTGCAAATAAATTGCTTTATAGAATTAGGCATAACCAAACCTCTCAACTGTCCCTGATTTTAGCTCAGAATGTTGCTCTTCCCCTAATAATCCCTCCGCAAGATAGCAATAGTGGAAGAAAACATGGAGGGTTTACAATTAAGAAATAACTGTAATAATCGGAGTTATAGATTACTTTTATTTCAGAAATGCATGCAGATTCTTTTATGTTGTTAGCTGCTCAAGTTAGCAGTACTAAGTATCCCTTCTTTGACAGGTTCCCAGCTGTATTGTGTGGCTATTTTATATTTTTACATCACATTTTTCATAAAATTGTGTTTTTTTGGCAAATTAGTGACATCATTAAAGACTGAAGTTAGAAAATAATGACAGACATTTGTGTTTCAGATTTCATACCATTCATAAACTTCATACTAATGCAAGACATATTCTATTATCTTTCTAAGTTTATAAGAGCAATATTTTAAAAATTGTCCTTATTTTTGGGCCTTTGTCCCACTTCTAAATGTGTCAGGGCCATCACAGTCAGCCAGAGACATTTCAAATTGTGACATACTTGTTGCAGCCCACTCCCCATGTAGTGACTCTGGATGTGTCGAAGCAAGGCAAGGAGTAGTTATGCAGTGTAAATGTGCAGAGTATCCCCCCAATCCAAGGTAGACACAAGTACTAGAGTGGCTTTTCATCTGTCCTTGATTTTTGCAGAATGGTCTGGTTTCTGTCATATTTTTTGTACTGTTGATTTATGCTTATTACTCAAAGTGCCTGTTGCTCTGTGTTTAAGCAGCAATACTTTAATGACCATCAGGTAAGCTTGGCTGAAATTGCAAGATGCAAGTAAGCTTTAATAAGCATACTGTTAAAGAATTGCCAACATTGAAAGCCTTTCTGTTATTGCCATGTAGAGAATACTTAACTAGATAATGTATAAGCCTTGGGTATTGAAATGCATATGACAGTATTTGTAATAAAGGACAGGATTACATTATTTTAAGAAGCTCATTACACTTGGAGACTTCCAGTCATCTCTGCAGGCTTTACCCATAAACAGAATGCCAATTGTGTGGTTCATAACCTGTACTGTAATCCTTTTAAGCAATGTATTTTGAGCTTATTTCTTGTTTGCTTTTCATTTTTTACTTTGATCATGTTTTCCCCATGAAACAAGTAGATAGTTGTCAGGCAGCAGGTCTTTTTTTGGATAAGGAACATTTTTACAAGTGGGGTTGTCAGAGATTTCTACATTCAGCATGATACTTGGTACTTTAATAAAGCTAAATATAAATTATAATTAGAACTGCAGTGCAAGATGTGGTTTGGGTTGAGTGCTGCTTGTTTTTCTTATACTTGATTTTGACTGGCATTCCATTAATGTATTTAAAAAAGTAATTTATTTTTTCATGCCTCACAACCTTTTTGTTTCCATCTAGATATTAAGTAAGATGTCATGCAGCCAATATATTGAAATATTTTTATTCTTCTACACTTCATTTTGTCTTGACTGGACTCTCATAATGATGGTTTGGCACCCAAGGCAGTGTAGTTAGTAAGTTTTAGTGGTTTTGAGCATAGCTCCTCCCCTTTCTAGTTGGCCGCACCCCTTCCCATTGACCCTACCCATTCAGCTGTCTCCTGTAGATCCCCATTGATTTAAAGTCACCAGCCACCACTGAGGAGATAGGATACACAGCAGAAAAGCTGACCCACTCCTGATGGCTGCCTAAATGGTGGCCTATCCCTGTCAACTCTAGCCCCAGTAATGAGTAATGAATGGCTCCACTGGTCAGAAGGGGGCTCATGATCAGCTGTTAGCAAGGGCAAAAAATGGCAAAAAAGAGAATTAACTTAAATTTATCATGTATAACAACAAGGTATGAAAAAACACATAAACTAGTCACATATAATGGAAGCTGATAGCTTAAATCTTATTGGTCTTTTTGTAGGAAAAGAATAGTCTGGAAGCTAATCAACACAGGGTTCCTCTGATGGAAGGATTTGATAAGCTATGCTGCAAGAATAGATCATGAAACTATCATAAGCAGAATTAAAAAGTAGTAAATAAAGGCATGTAAAAAGATTATATTTATTTTATAGCCCTAACTAGTTTGAGAATTGGGGGTGTTGCCATTACTTTGGAGAACTGCCACACTGTGCCACATCAAGATAAAAAGTAAGAAAACAAAAGCAAAGATTAAAAATTTGTAAGGACTAGACCAGACAGATCAAATCAGACATGCAACAAAGGCAGTGGAAAGCAATACCAGAATTCTTTTGTTAATTAAAATGATGGAACATAAAAAAAACACAGTCTGTTACAGTTTCTATTTTTAGACAAGTGATAAGTGAAAAAAATGTTATATTAAAAGATAATGCTGTTATAAAAACACTGCATAGCTATGGTATCTTCATTACTCATTCCTGAGCACCACTGTTCATTTATACATATTACCAATACCTTTCAAACAATGCTCCTTTATATTAAAGATACCTGAACACCAATGCTCATTTATACGACTGATACCTGAACACCGATGCTCATTTATATTACCAGTACCTGAACAACAATGCTCCTTTATATTACAGATGCCTGAAAACCAATGCTCATTTATATTACCGATACCTGAACACCAATGCTCACTTATATTACCGATACCTGAACAACAATGCTCATTCAAATTACTGATACCTGAACAACAATGCTCATTTATATTACCGATACCTGAACAACAATGCTCCTTTATATTACCGATACACAAAAATCAATGCTCCTTTATATTACAGATACCTGAACAACAATGCTCCTTTATATTTCCAATATCTGAACATCGATACTCCTTTATATTAAGGATACCTGAACACCAATGCTCCTTTATATTACCAATACCTGAACACCTATGCTCCTTTATATTACAGATACCTGAACACCAATGCTCATTTATATTACCGATACCTGAACACCTATGCTCCTTTATATTACAGATACCTGAAAAACAATGCTCCTTTATATTACCAATACCTGAACAACAATGCTCATTTATATTACAGATACCTGAACAACAATGCTCATTTATATTACCGATACCTGAACACCGATGCTCCTTTATATTACCAATACCTGAACACCGATTCTCCTTTATATTACAGATACCTGAACACCAATGCTCCTTTATATTACCAATACCTGAACAACAATGCTCATTTATATTACCGATACCTGAACACCAATGCTCATTTATATTACTGATACCTGAACACCGATGCTGAACACCAGTGCTCCTTTATATTACCAATACCTGAACAACAATGCTCATTTATACTACCGATACCTGAACACCAATAATCATTTATATTACTGATACCTGAACACCGATGTTCAATTATATTACCGACACCTGAACACCAATGCTCTTTTATATTTCAGGTACCTGAACACCAATGCTCATTTATATTACAGATAATTGAACAACAATGCTCATTTATATTACCGATACCTGAACACCGATGCTCCTTTATATTACCAATACCTGAACACCAATGCTCATTTATATTACTGATACCTGAACACCGATGCTCCTTTATATTACCGATAACTGAACAACAATGCTCATTTATATTACCGATACCTGAACACCGATGCTCATTTATATTACCAATACCTGAACACCAATGCTCCTTTATATTACCGATACCTGAACACCAATGCTCCTTTATATTACAGATACCTGAACAACAATCATCATCATCTTCTTTCGGCTGTTCCCGTTAGGGGTTGCCACAGCGGATCATCTGTTTCCATTTCTTCCTGTCCTCTGCATCATGCTCTTTCACACCAACCACCTGCATGTCCTCTCTCACCACATCCATAAACCTTATCTTAGGCCTTCCTCTTTTCCTCTTACCTGGCAGCTCCATCCTTAGCATCCTTTTCCCAATATACCCAGCATCCCTCCTCAGCACATGTCCAAACCAATGCAATCTCGCCTCTCTTGTTTTGTCTCCAAACTGTCCAACCTGAGCTGACCCTCTAATATACTGATTCCTAATCCTGTCCATCCTAGTCACACCCAGTGCAAATCTTAACATCTTTAACTCTGCCACATCCAGCTCTGACTCCTGCCTTTTCGTCAATGCTACCGTCTCCAACCCATATAATATAGCTGGTCTCACTACCCTCTTGTAGACCTTCCCTTTCACTCTTATTGGTACCCGTCTGTCACAAATTACTCCTGACACTCTTCTCCACCCATTCCACCCTGCCTGTACTCTCTTCTTCACCTCTCTTCCACACTCACCATTACTCTGAACTGTTGATCCCAAGTACTTAAACTCATCCACCTTTACCAACACTACTCCCTGCATCCTCACCATTCCTCTACCCTCCCTCTCATTTACACACATATATTCTGTTTTAGCCCTGCTGACCTTCATTCCTCTCCTCTCTAAAGTATATCTCCACCTCTCCAGGGTCTCCTCAACCTGGTCCCTACTCTCACTACATATCACAATGTCATCTGCAAACATCATAGTCCACGGGGCCTCCTGTCTAATCTCATCTGTCAACCTGTCCATCACCACTGCAAATAAGAAAGGGCTCAGAGCTGATCCTTGATGTAATCCCACCTCCACCTTAAACGTATCTGTCACTCCCACTGCAGTCCTCACCAATGTCACACTACCCTTGTACATATCCTGCACAACAATGATATACCTTATACTGAACAACAATGCTCCTTTATATTACCAATACCTGAACACTGATGCTCCTTTATATTACAGATACCTGAACACCAATGCTCATTTATATTACTGATACCTGAACAACAATGCTCATTTATATTACCGATACATGAACACCGATGCTGCTTTATATTATCAATACCTGAACACCGATTCTCCTTTATATTACAGATAGCTGAACACCGACTCTCCTTTATATTACAGATACCTGAACACCAATGCTCCTTTATATTACCAATACCAGAACAACAATGCTCATTTATATTACCGATACCTGAACACCAATGCTCATTTATATTACTGATACCTGAACACCGATGCTGAACACCAGTGCTCCTTTATATTACCAATACCTGAACAACAATGCTCATTTATATTACCGATACCTGAACACCAATACTCATTTAGATTACTGATACCTGAACACCAATGCTCTTTTATATTACAGGTACCTGAACACCGATGCTCATTTATATTACTGATACCTGAACACAGATGCTGCTTTATATTACCAAAACCTGAACAACAATGCTCCTTTATAGTACAGATACCTGAACACCAATGCTCATTTATATTACTGATACCTGAACACCGATGCTCCTTTATATTGTCAATACCTGAACAACAATGCTCCTTTATATTACAGATACCTGAACACCAATGCTCATTTATATTACAGATAATTGAACAACAATGCTCATTTATATTACCGATACCTGAACACCAATGCTCCTTTATATTACCGATACCTGAACACCAGTGCTCATTTATATTACTGATACCTGAACACCGATGCTCCTTTATATTACCGATAACTGAACAACAATGCTCATTTATATTACCGATACCTGAACAACAATGCTCATTTATATTAACGATATCTGAACAACAATGCTCCTTTATATTACCGATACCTGAACACCAATGCTCCTTTATATTACAGATACCTGAACAACAATGCTCCTTTATATTACCAATACCTGAACACAGATGCTCCTTTATATTACAGATACCTGAACACCAATGCTCCTTTATATTACCAATACTTGAACACCGATGCTCCTTTATATTACAGATGCCTGAACACCAATGCTCATTTATATTACCGATAGCTGAACACCTATGCTCCTTTATATTACAGATACCTGAACAACAATGCTCCTTTATATTACCAATATGTGAACACCGATGCTCCTTTATATTACAGATACCTGAGCACTAATGCTCCTTTATATTACCAATACCTGAAAAACAATGCTCATTTATATTACCGATACCTGAACAACAATGCTCATTTATATTACCGATACCTGAACACAGATGCTTCTTTAAATTACCAATACCTGAACACTGATGCTCCTTTATGAACCTATGAACCTATGAACCTTTATATTACAGATACCTGAACACCAATGCTCCTTTACATTACAGGTACCTGAACACCAATCCTCATTTCTATTACTGATAGCTGAGCACCGATGCTCCTTTATATTACCAATACCTGAACACCAATGCTCATTTATATTACTGATACCTGAACACCGATGCTCCTTTATATTACCAATACCTGAACAACAATGCTCATTTATATTACAGATACCTGAACACCAATGCTCCTTTATATTACCAATACCTGAACAACAATGCTCATTTATATTACCAATACCTGAACACCAATGCTCATTTATATTACTGATACCTGAACACCGATGCTGAACACCAGTGCTCCTTTATATTACCAGTACCTGAACAACAATGCTCATTTATATTACCAATACCTGAACACTAATGCTCCTTTATATTACAAGTACCTGAACACCAATGCTCATTTATATTACTGATACCTAAACACCGATGCTCATTTATATTACCGATACCTGAACAACAATGCTCATTTATATTACAGATACCTGAACACCGATGCTCCTTTCTATTATCAATACCTGAACAATGATGTGCCTTCATATTACAGATACCTGAACACCAATGCTCCTTTATATTACCAGTACCTGAACAACAATGCTCATTTATATTACCAATACCTGAACACCAATGCTCATTTATATTACTGATACCTGAACACTGATGCTGAACACCAGTGCTCCTTTATATTACCAATACCTGAACAACAATGCATAACAGTCATAGACACATCTAGGTTTATCAGTGCTAACTATCTTGTCAGTGAGTCCATTATGTTACAGATAATTTGCACACAGCACATTGGGCTGGAAAGTGTACTCAGTTACCTGTATGGTCGATGTTGACAGTGGTCCTCATACAGTGACATTGGGACATGTACTGTGGGTACAATGGTGTAAAGACAGTATACCCAGGACCCACACCCCACATTGGATATTTTACTCAATGAAACCCATGATAATAATCTGACATACCCACAATCACACATTGATCAGGACTGCAATACAACCCCTTGTTTATCTCATCAGTGCTGCTTCAGGGATATGCATTTATTGCACATGCCACAGGGATAGTAGGGTGATGGTTTGTCATGGCTCTCCTAATGTCAGCAACATCACTATCTCTTATACTGTATGGCCAGGCATATTTTATTTGGAGAATGTGGCCTCAGAATTCTGTATCCTACAAATATACACACTTGCACACATACACACACTTACCAGGACACATAGGGTAACCCATGCCTATCTACCCATTTGTACAACAGTGTTGTGTTGGTACTTCAAGCTCCAGGTAGCCCATAGAGTGAAGAGTAACAAGGTACATTTAATGTCCATTACAGCAGCAGCCATTTATAACTATGGCAATAGGGGGTGTAGTATGTGAGAAGTTCCTCAAGGTATTATCAACTGCAAGTTTACAAACACACAGACACTATTATTCTTAGCAATGCACACTGACACATTTGTCACTACTGGGGTCCATAGGTGCAGGTGTTCCTAGGTGTATACCAGGATACTGTCCATGGAGAGATGAGAAGAGTAGGGGATGTGGGTTCAGTGGAATCATGCCACCTACCATTTGTCAGCAGGCCATCTATCAACTGATGCTACGTGAGTGATCCTCAGGGTGACAGCTAAATGCAACATCCAATCATCTGGTTGTCTCTTGCAGAGGGCCAGTGAGGTGCTCCATCTGACATGTATGCAACATATATTACATAACATGGCCAGTGTCTGGGACCTGTAACCAAGCATGTTCTGTTGACTGTGGTAGGCTAGTTGAGGTATCCATGGCATGTGATATATACAGGGTGGGGTTTCCTAGCTGTGACATTCATAACACAGCTGGGCAGACATGTCAGTGTCAGTCAAGCACAGACTGCCTGTAAGCAGCCACAATGGATACCTGACATCTGCACATCTGTGCAGAGGACAGACAGAAATCAGCTAGCCAACACAGGTTCATAGGTAGGTACTAGGCTATTGACCCAAGGGGCTAAGTAAGCCTAGCCAACAAGGTTTCCTGGCTTATGCCACCCAAGAAAGTTGTTTTCCTGTGCCCCTGTTGAACAGAGACACATAAGTGATCACCGGGGTGTAGTTCCAATTTCCCATCCATTCATCAAGATTTTTTCTTGAAGAGTGCTAATGAGGAACTTTGCTTGACATAGATGGGTAGCTTGTTCCAGAGTATGGGAAGTCCCATGACAGGAATCTATCCCTCCAGCATGTTCTGTTTATTGTGGTGACAAGGTTTAGGTCCCTAGAGCATGTAGTTCAGAGGGATTGGGATTTCTTTAGGTGTAGTATGTCCAACAGCTCTGAGTTTGACATAGCTTTATATGTTAGGCAGAGATCACCTCAGAGTAGGCAATATGCCACAGAGTAAAGCTGGAGTTTTTTGAGATGGTCAGTGTAAGGCAACTGTTTGAGGCCAGTAATCCTCTTTGTGAGGTACCTCTGTGGCCTTTTGAGCTGCTGCAGATGTTTTGTGAGGTACATTCTAAAAGGGGCGTTGTACTCTATAATGGGTCTAATGAGTGTCGAGTAAGTGCTCTATAATGGGTCTAATGAGTGTCGAGTAGAGGGGAACAATTACCTCTTTTTTCCTGGATGAGAACCTTTTTGTGATGAGGTATGCCATGTAGAAGGATTTCCTGACTACTATGGTGATGTGATTATCAATGGAGAGACTAATGTCCACCTGAGTCCCAAGGTCTCTTATCACACATTCAACATTAAGTAGACTGCCTTCTATGTGGTAGTTCATGTGTACAAAGTTTTTACCAAAGGGGATGACAATGCACTTCTTGGCATTGAGCTTGAGGCTATGGCTCTGACACCAGGCATCTGTCTCAATAAGGCCCTTCTGTAGGATGTCCACATCATTTGGAGACTTGACTATGGCTACTAGATTGCAGTCATCTGCAAACTTCATTAGCCAGAGGCCTTCTGTGTTAGCCTGTACTTCAGAGAAGTAGATACCAAAGAGGAGAGGTCCCAGGACGGAACCCTGTGGTACTCCCCTTGTCGCTGGTTTGAAGTCAGATTTGGAGTCTGCAACTTTTACACTGTGGGTTCTGTCAATGAGCCAGTTCGCAACCCATCTTGTGATGTAGGAAGTTATACTTAGTTTAGTGAGTTTAGCTATAATTCCAGAATGGGGGATGGTGTCAAAAGCCTTGGTGAGGTCAAGATAGGCTGTGTGAACCACCTTACCCTCGTCTACGGCTTTACTGACTGCCTCAAAGAAGTTGATCAGGTTTAGAAGGCATGATCTGTCTTTCACAAACCCGAACTGGATGGGGTCCAGAGTTTGGAGGTTACTAATGTCTTTGTTTATGAGTTCCATGATGATACGTTCCATGGCCTTGCAGGCCAGGCTCATCAGGCTAATAGAGCGATAGTTCCCAAGATCAGTGGTGGCTGCCTCTTTGTGGAGTGGGATAACTATTGCTGTGCGCCATTCAGTGGGCACAAAGCCTGATGTGAAACTATGATTGAATATGGTGCTTAGGTGGGGAGCCAGTTAATTCTGAAATTCATGTAAAACGCAGCCTGGGATGTTGTCCGGTCCCATGGATGCTGTGCTTTTGGCTTTAGAGCGTGCAGATTTTACCTGCATAGTTGTGATTACAGGGACACTGCATTCTTCCTGTATGGATATGGGCCCTTTAGAGGGTGAGAGGGGGTAAAAGTAGCATTGAACCTATCTGCCAGGATGTTGGTAATGTCAGTTGGTTCTGTAATTTTTATGCCATTTTGCTGTAACTCAGAGCAGATCTGAGTGCTGCCATTGAGATTCTTGACATAGCTTTAGAATGCTTTGTGGTTGTCCTTGGAATCAGTGGCAATTTTGTTTTCATAGCTAGCTTTGGAGGATCTTATAAGGGATCTCAGCTTCTTACTGAGGCTGACCAGGGACCTGGTATATATATATATATATATATATATATATATATATATATATATATATATATATATATATATATATATATATATATATATAGGTCTACTTCATAAGATCGACAGACCATCTGGTTGACAGCTCATTTGGTTGACAAACCAGTATTCAAGGCTGTTAACAGACGGCCCCCTCCAATGTTGTGCACCCTGGAGTTGATATATATATACTTAGAGGGTATAAAATGTGTAGTTTTTGTTGTATTTTCATGTTTAAAACTAACTATATATCACAGCACTGTGCAAACTACAGGCAGACTGCCACAACACTGACCCAAGTTTCCTATGGGGGAATACACATGCACTTAAAAATATAGCATTCACTACAGGCATGCAAGAGCATGGAGTAACAGATAGTGTGAAAGTGCATACCCACAACCAATCTGAACACAGTCACAGTCAGATTATGGTAAGCAAGTAATATTACAGTATATGGACTGTGTGAACAAAACCGCCCTCATATGAGCCACTAACACAGTAACCCTACATATACTGGGCCAATACACAGTGTAATCTGATGCCTGACTGTGGTATGAGACATGTGTAAGTCTGGCCCTACAAACATGTATACACATGCTGATAGGGTACCATGTGGTCAAACTGCCGCAGCATACAACATCAGATAGAACAGGACCAAGAACAATGAGATTATTATCTACCACAGTCTGTACACAGGCCAAGTAACATATTCACAATACACACTCTGTCAACAATCACCATAAGTAAACAGACCTCACTACTGTACACATCATACCTACAACAGAATGTCCAGGATTTGTCCTCCTCTCAAAATATAAGGCCTACTATATATATATACGATGTCTAGCAGTCTGATATCTCACTCGGCTTGTTATCAGGTGCATGATGTCAGTAAATAGTGATGTACTGTACATATATGCATCTCTTACTGCATGACATATGGACAAGAAGGGTGACAGACTGGGGCGGAGGCACAAATACAGGGCCAATACTGACATAATTTTCTGCTGTGATAAACTGAGAAATTTCCTGGTGTAATGGTTTGTTGTGACATATCTCTTCTGAGGGAGTTATAAGTGAAGTCAGTAACCCACATGGTTGTCATCAACAATTTCCAGGTACTGACTTTAATCATCAGAGTATGCTACTGCATATCTAAAGACAGGAAATGTGTGAGTAACAATAAACACATGTAATACCTCTCCAAACTCTGGACAGTCTGGGCAGATAGCCCTACAGGTGTGAGAGAGAGTTTCCTCAGCCATACATAAAATATTCTTACTGTCATGCCAAACTTTAAATCATGTAGAACAGTCATATCCACACAAACCCTGTTAAACAGCATTACTTCAAATGTGAACAGCAATCACTGCATATTCTGTCCCATGTTTGGAGCATCCCCTCCTGTTTGTTTTCCCTGTCTCACAGGCAGTGTGGTTGTTTTAAGAGGTATTTCCAACTACCCACTGTGATGCTGTTTAATCAAACACCCACATGAAGTCCTGCTCACAGGTGGAGGAAAATGGCCAACACCCACACATGAAGTGTAACTTAGTTGAGTAGAGTCTGTTTCCATACAATTGGCTATAGGAATGATATCCACAGCTGTTCCACATGCAATTAGCAAGTGGGGGACTGCAATTCATGTACATACTATCATCTGATCATGAGCATTCCTTACAAAACTCATGCTGCTGCCTATGCAAAACAGATGTACTTTTCCAAATCCACCAGAGAGAGAGAGAGAGAGAGACAAAGACAGTGACAAAATAAGAAAGGAAGAGTGTAAGAGAGTAAGAGCCAAGCGTGTTTGTGTGTGATCTGTGTGTGGAGAGTGGTATCTGGGTATTATAACAGATGCCTATATTGTTTACTAATCCATACTGTCCATACTGTCACACAGTAATTGCACATGGCTATACACTCTACAGTGTTTGAAAACTGTTGGCCTTGTAATGTGCACAATGGGACATATAGGTCCTCAGTATAATAATGTAGCAAAACCCAGACTGCAGTGGATCCTGTCAGTTCTCAATCACCTAACACCTTACACACAAGATACTGAGTGACTACACGCATGAAACACACATTTACCAGCACTGAATTTCAAACCTCTACCTGACCATATATTGCTATTACAGTGTTTATGCAGTTGTGCATGCAACCACAAGAGCTTACATATTGGAGAGAGCTTGGGTCCAAAGGTATCTTTGAAGGTGAGTGACATCAGCAAACAGTGCCTTTAAAGGATAAGAAGT
>NC_056735.1:180396876-180412726 GCF_019279795.1 Protopterus annectens
GTGTCATAGGTTTGAAGCTGTTTTGTAGGAGAGGCTGCCATATGAATGCCTAGTCATCTAAGGGCTGGAATGCATTTGTTGGGTGAGAGTATATATGTATTTTGTTTGTCAAAATATTAAGGAGTCATTATACTAAACTATACTAGGGATGTACCTGAAATGAGGAATAGGATTGCCCAAGTCCGTGTTTTGTTTGGCAGGTCTTGGGTTGGAGTGAATGTCTCCACATTTTTAAAGTAATTTTTGATTCAAATTAATGTCAGGGCTTAGAATTTTGTATTATTGTTTGGATATATCTAATTTGTTTAACTACATTTGTTTTGGTTTCTTTGTAGGTACTTTAACATTGATAGCTCATTTGTGTTGCATTTGAATATTTAGGATTTATTGTTATAGTAGTAGATATGAGACTGTATGCTTGTTTAAGAGATATTCATATTTGGAGGAAATTCTATTTCCCTGCTGTGTAACTTCCAGCAGCCTGCATAACCAGACATTGAGTATGGAAAAATGTCCTGTATGTATCAGTGTTCATCCTCATTTAATAAGCCAACAAACAAATAGAAATTAGTTGAAGCTTGATGGCATTTTAAGAGACCGCAAAACAAAAGTCCAAGTAAATACAAAAGGCCTATTGTTTGCACAGAAGAAAGTCAGTTGTATTGAACTGCTTGTATTTAGCATTGTTGAATATGTTTAAGTGCCTTATTAAAAGTTATTAGTTTTGTGTAAAGCTTTCTGCATGTTTGCATATATATGGAGATCAGAAAAGTTTAACTGTGCTCAAGAACAGCTAGGTTTTTATAAAATTGGATTAGAGTATAAATTATTGGACTATTTTCACAACATGGCTCCCTCAAAACACAGAAAAGCCACTGAGCCTCTTTTATATTTCAAAGTACTTCCCTCGTCGTTTCCATACAAAAACATGCTGCACTGTATAGGAAAAGGAATCTTTTCCCCAACATCCAGTGCAATTTATTGACAGACTACTATTCTTCAGCAGTTAATCCACATTTCCATAAAATTAATGTGTTTAATTTATCAGTGCACACAATTTTAAGTCTTGCTTAATCCACCCTTAAAACACACCTAAGTCACAAAGGTATCCTAGAAAGTCTGCCTTTAACATTTGAGAAGTGTTAGTGAAGAGAAAAAAAGAGAGTAAGTTGCTCACAACATCACCAAACAGCCACTACAAATAAGTGGAAAATCTTATATATTCAGCTCTTGGTGAAAGATTAAATGGCACATCCGAGTTTAGAATGTTGTTAAAATTAACGTGCATGAGGAGGGTTAGATGCAAATAATAAAAGCAAGTTTTTGTAATACCTTTTTTTCAAAATGATGCCCTTTAAAATAAAAAAAAAAAAATAGAGTCTGTTTTTTTGTATTTAATTTTCTAAATAGTTTCCAAGAGCTGAATGAGCATTATTGTTATATATTGTATCTTAGTAATGTTATTTTGGAATTCAAGACATTACATGTCTTTATCTGTTGTTTCCTTAGGGTTGTGTCTGCAGATTAAATTACTGTCATTTTATCTCCTCCTTCTCACTTCTGCTGTTATTGATCAAGCTTTATTTATTTATTTTTTTTTTAAATTCTCTTTATTGCAAATTTTCACAAAAATTGTTAAACATACAGAAAATAAACAGTTACAAAAGACATACATCCTAAAACATCAAAGACAAGTACATCAAATCAAAACTATATACAAATCATACAATGCCCAAAGCTTCTTGAATGGGTCCAGTATAGCGTGAAGTAAGTAATTGAAATCTCCATAAGATCAATACTCAATTAAGTATATGGTCAGATAATATTCCCCAAAATTCCTTAATAACTGGTTTGCTCTTAATATTGTGGAACAGAAATTTGTGTGCCTTGAGGTATTTAATAGCTGTTAGTTTGAACCCCTCCTAAGAGAGGGAGTGTCTATTTTTCCAATTTAAGGAAATGTAATATTTGATTAACATAAAGATGGGAATTAAAACCTTACATTTCCTCTCAGATATGCCAGGAGGTGGGATATGGAGGATAGTGAATTCCCATGAGAGGGTGGATTTTTCATAGCCAATTTTCTCAAGAATCACTCTCAAGGCACACCAACGTTTGTAGGAGCACTTGCAACTCCAGAACAAATGGAGGATGTCATCCATTTGACTCGAGCAGTAGCAACATTTGGGGGACTGATTTGGGAACATTCTACTAAGGACGTCCGGGGTGAAATATGCATTATTCAAGCTCATTAGATGAGTGTATTTCATCCTTTTGAAAGGAATAGATTTAGAGCTTATATTTATAGCTTTTGAGATCTGGTTTTGATTAATAGCAGGGTTAATCTTTGTCCAAAACTTCGGAATACCAAGAGCATTCTGATCTCTGAGTGAAATAATGACCTTGTAGGAGCTTGCGGTCATTTTTTTTCCAGTGAGAAGGAGTTTCTTTATCATTTTACATGTTAAAATATCATTTTTTGATGCCAGGGGGTGATCTAGGTACTTTTGTATCAGCTCTCTAATTTGTCGTAAAATACTCAGGTATTTTTTGGGTAAGTTCAGCTTAGTTCTCAGGTTAGTGATATTCTGATGCCTAAAGGGGAAAAGATTGGCTATAGAAGTATTCAAAAGGAGAGGGTATTGATCCAAATTAAGCATATGTCCATTTAATTTAAGGTTGGGATTGAGATGAAGTGGTTGAAGAGTTATAAATGAGTGGGACAGCTTCAGAGAATTGAAGAGGGCCTGGAGGGATTTTATGCTAAATAATATGCTTTTTGAACGCTTTAATAAACCTAAGTTTGATTCATTTAAAAATGGGAGTGCTGCGGGGTTAAATTTTAATGTTTTAACAAAACTATTACCTAAAATCACCCATGTCGGGGCCCACATAGATTTCTCCCTCTGATAATACGCAATCTTAAATATTCTACTACTATTTATTAACTGATAATAGGTTTTGAAGTCAGGAAGACCCACCCCACCCCTTTCCTTCGGGTAAATGAGTTTTGAATAACTAATTCTAACTGATTTAGGAGCCCAAATAAATTTTGAGATGGACGATATAATCCTTTTGAAGAAGTTGTTATGTAGAATGCAGGTGGTTGCATGAAACAGATAAAGAAGTCTAGGAAGGATATTCATCTTAATCACCGTGGTTCTGGCCAAAAAAGGGAGCTTGAGTTTTAACCATCTATCAATATCATTTTGGATATTATTCCAGTATCGGACGACATTATCCTGATAGTAGTTTTGGTTACCCTGTGAGAAGTGAATACCTAGATAGTGCAGTTGTTCTTTCGGTTTGAGCTCTGATTCTGAAAATGTATTAGGCAACATAGAGTGGATATTTAAGGGAAATATTAAGGATTTTTCTTTATTAAGTTTATAATTTGCGAGGTTAGAAAATATTTTAATGGAAGATAATATTTTGATTAGGTCAGAGCCGGGGAGAGTGAAATAGATATTTAAATCATCTGAATATGCTGAAAAAGAGATCTTCGAATTATAAATACTAGGGGGATGATGAAAAGTAGATTGTTTAATAAGCATGAATAGTGGTTCCATATATAGGTTAAATAGAAGTGGGGAAAGTGGGCAACCCTATCTGACCCCGTTGACAATTTTGATCCTGTTGGAGAGTAGATTATTTATTTGAAGCGTAGTGTATGTTGCAGAATAAAGGGTTTTTATTTTGTCTATGAATGAGATTGGGATATTGAAGAAAGGTAGCGTAAGAAATAGGAATTTTGTACTTAAGTGATCAAAAGCCTTGGCTGCGTCTACCGCTAAGGCATATATAGGGTGCTTGCTAAGATTGGAATGGTGTATCATAGTTTCCAGTAGTAAAGTTTGGTCATTAGTTTGCCTTCCCGAGATAAACCCAGATTGTTCGGGTGAGATAATATAAGAGATGACCGCTTTCAGCCTAGCTAGGACCATTGCTAGGATTTTCATATCTAAATTGATTATGGAAATGGGTCTATAGTTTTCAGGATTTTTCGGGTCCGTATTATGCTTGGGGATGAAGATAGTTTTAGAGGCGTTTAAATGCGTATCTTTAAAACCATTTAAAATAATATAATTAAACAATATCCTCAGTCCTTTAGATATTTTTGTGCTAAATACTTTGTAAAATTCTGCCGTAAATCCGTCAGGGCCAGGGGATTTGTTAGGTTTAAGGTTATTAATGACAAAAATGATCTCCTGTGTGTTGATGTCTCTCTCCAGGAATTTATTCTGTCTTTCCGTGAGTTTGTGAAAGGTCAAGTTTCTCAAAAAAGATTGAATTTCTGTTTCGTCAACCATGTTTCCTGTGGGTCCATATGTTTGAGTGAAAATATTTTCAAATAATTTGATGATTTCATTGGGTTTCTGGAACTCCTTCCCTTTATAATGAATCTCTGGTATAAATGTAGAGGTTTTAGATAAATTGATCACTCTGGCCAAAAATCTGGAGGGAGATTGTATCACATCCGCGTATAAGGCCAGTGACTTAATTTCATGAAAGCTCAGGTTATCTGATTGTAAAGAAATTAGGTCTTTTTGTAACTGGATTATACGTTCTTCTAGGAGTAGGGTGTGGTTTGTTTGGGCTTCCTTTTCTGCTGAATGTAGCTGAGAAGTTAATTCCCTTTCTTTTTTGTTACGAAGTTTTTTATAGTATGAGGCTTTGTTTATCAGGAATCCCCTGATCATTGATTTAACCGCGGCCCATTCATAATCTATTGGAGATTGGAAGGAGTCCCTAGATTTAAGAAAATTATCAAAGTATTCTTTAATTTGAGCAGTAATTTCCTCTTTCGTCAGGAGGTTGGGGTTCAATCGCCAGCAGAGAGCTGATCTGTTGGTTAGGTCTTTGTTGTGTCGGTAAATAGATAAAGAGATTTTGGAATGATCAGAGAGAGATCTGGGAGATTGATTAAAAGAGATGTCCAAGTTGTAGAACGCCCGGGAAATCAGAAAAAAGTCCAATCTGGACCAACTTTTGGTGCAGCTAGAGAAGAAAGTGTAATTGGATTTTTTCTGAGTAGGGTCTAAAAATATACTCAGGTCAAATAAGTTAAAGTCTTCTTTCAGTTCAGTCAGGGCTTTATATGCTGACAGATTATATCTCGCTTTTGAGTTTAATCTATCTGATCTGGGGTCCTGCACCGAATTCCAGTCTCCACCAATGATATAGTAGTGATTGGGAAAGGAGGTAAGGAAGTTGTATAGCTTTGCGAAGAAAACTTGTTGAGCGTAACATGGGGCATATATGTTAATAACGAGAATAGGTTTATCTAATAAGGGGTGATTTGAAGTGAAGAAAGACCACCTACCCTCATCATCTGACCCCATCTTATCTATATTTGCCCCGAAGCTATTTTTGATAATAATGGCCACTCCGGCACTTTTCGTAGTGCTTTCTGAGGCTATAATGTTTTTGATCCATGGTCTCAATTTTTCTTGCTCCCACTGTTGATTCAGTAAATGTGTCTCTTGAAGGAAAGTAATATTAGAGGTAGATTTCAATGTTAGATGCATAAGCAATTTTTTTTCTTAGGTGATTGTAGTCCCTTAATGTTCCAAGATTCTAAGCTCCACATCAACCAGTTGAGTTAAATAGATTATACAGGGGGATATGTAATAGGGGATATGTACAACACTGAACCTTACTATCAAACTGCATTCTTAATGTAGGGGCAAGTATAATCAATCCTTCCCCTTACTCCCGGTGCCTACCCACCTCCCCCTAAGCCCGGAAGGGTCTGGGAACCACAATTTGCTCTGTATAGGGCTTAACCAGTTAGAGAAAAAACATGTTCCCAGAGTATGCCTCCTTAATCGCCATGAACAAAAATGCATAGCAAACCCAAGCAGTGCTTAAACCAAGTCCACCGCTCCGCCATAGTGAAGGAAGATCATGTAAACTATAAAGCAATAGCAATTTATTTAAACTTCATAAACATTTATTATAACCCCATTGCTGAACTGAACCCCCCCCATCTTCCAACAGTCTACATGGTTAAACTTTAAGCATATCATCATGTAGAGCTGAACAGCAACCAAAAAT
Organism: Protopterus annectens; assembly: GCF_019279795.1. Taxonomy (NCBI): domain Eukaryota; kingdom Metazoa; phylum Chordata; order Ceratodontiformes; family Protopteridae; genus Protopterus; species Protopterus annectens. Next base: position 180,402,934 of record NC_056735.1, read on the forward strand.
ATTTACATTTCCTAGAAGGCTACTTTGCTTACAATAAAGATCCATCACCAGCGTCCGTGACATTCCCATTATTATAACTATAACAGTAATTATAACACTTTTTATTAGGAAACAATCTTAACCTCTGGATGAAAATACTTTATAACACTCTACCATTCCCTCTTGACACTAGCGTTACATCAAAACCTTGTGTACTTTCGGGAATTTGCTTCACTAAGAAACAACCCCGTAATAGGCCGCATCATTAGGTTATACCAGTGTCCCAGAATATACCTATGGTCCACCTGCTATGAGGTAGGGAAGGTTCTTTATTTTGTAAAGGCTATTGCTTCCCAAATGACACATTCACTCTCTCCAGACCTCAGGACATATGATTCAGTCAAAAATGCCATTACTCCTAACGGTCTTACTCGCCAAGCTAGCTGCCAGGGTTGACCATTTTGCTGCTTCCAAAAATGACCAACGATTTTATTTATATGCACAAGTTAACCGTATTTGAACTTGACAGTGCCATAGTATCTAGTGTTTGCTCCAAGACAACAGTAGAGATTATGTTGCAATACTGGGTAATTTTTAATCCAAGTCACTAAAGGCTGCATATGAGTGTAATGTTTTGACTTTCTATTCAAACAGTACAGCCCAACCATATCAAGTGCAGCAAAGTTCATACATAAAAACAGATTTCAGAACAAAATACACCTGTTAATATGTGTCTGAGGAACTTCACATTGTGCTGTTCTGGTTTTATTATACTCTACTGGTCCATCGGGTGCATAGTAGCAAGCGCCAACCAAACTCTGCCCAAACCCCAGCAGCAGGTTTTTGTCACACTGTGGTCATGAATCAACAGTGTCGTGTTTCTCAGCCATATGAATATTCAAACCAAAAAGGACCACCTACTGAGGATTTGTTTATTCTTGGAACAAACACAGATCAAGTAAAATATTGGAAATAAACTTTTTTTTTTTTTTTGTGATTAAACATAAGTGAATTTACTGAACAGACACTGACCATATGCTGGTGAAATCAGACTTATTTCTACCCCGCTCTCCCTGTGAAATCCAAGTCATTACAGCTAGACATTTTAATGCCCTGTACAAATAGCCTTAAACATGTAGATACAAACATTACACCTTGGGTAGGACAAGCTAAGATCAGGTTATTCACTATCCTGAAATATATAAAGAGAAATCGCAAATCATGGCTTACAACAGTTTCTGTTATTGACACAGTACAATAAAACTCTGCAGACTAAAGGCAAGAACCTGTAAAAGTATAATAATTAAGATCAAACTAATTCAGTGGAGGGACACAGTCTGGGATGTTGAGTTTAATATGTTGTAAATTAAAGCACTAAGGAACCTAGAAGAATATCAATCTAAGACACTTAGCCCCTTATTGCAGCTGTAAGTCAGAAAGTAAAACAGTAAACCTGTTAAGCTTAGAAAATGGGCAGCTGAGATTATTCGTTTACGCAGAATGTCATGAGAATAAATACTGAAGGACAGTTGATTCTTTGTTGCTTCGTGATTTGAATTTCAGTATGCCACACATAAACACGAGTTTACCTTAAAGTAAATAGCAGGAAATAAAAAGGCAGGATGTTGCGACCACGTAAACTGCTCTGCCCTGCGTGAGACTTGTGCTGATGAGCGATCTTGGTAATTTCCCAATAGAAGCGAGTGCAACAGGTTGGTGCTGGAGAGCTCGCTGAACCAGACAACCATTTATTTCTGTTGTATAAGACACTTTTGCATAGTGGAAAAGAAGGAAACCGAAACCTGTAACCAAAAAGAAAAGAAACGTCCGTGTGACCTGACAAGCACCAAAGGAACTGTATGCCTTTAAGACCCAATTGCATGATGGGTCACGAAGGGTCAACGACCTTCCGAAGGACCGACAAGCATGTCAACAGGCCAGGGGTGCCAAAAACAAACCATGGGGTGGAACAAAATGCAATGGAACCAGCAGCGCCAGCGATCCAACATGAGAGATCTTCGTACCACCAACTGACAAGGTAACTTCTTGTTTCCTATCCTTCTTCTTCTTCTTCTTCTTTCGGCTTTTTCCCGGTTAGGGGTCGCCACAGCGGATCACCTTGTCCGCACATTGAATGGCAGTGGAGTTTTACGGTGTCGAGTTGCCAGCCCGGCGCCCAACCTTCCACAGAAGGCACACTCACACACACACCTAGGGCCAATTTAGAGTGTCCAATCCACCTACAGCATGTCTTTGGGATGTGGGAGGAAACCGGAGCACCCGGAGGAAACCCACGCGACCACAGGGAGGACATGCAGACTCCGCACAGAAAGCACCCCAGCTGAGGATTGAACCGGAGAACCTCTTGCTGTGAGGCGGCAATGCTAACCACTGCACCACCGTGGCCGCCCTAACTTCTTGTTTCCTATCCTAAATTCCGAAAATAACAAAGTTGAAATCAAACGCACGCATTGAGGTAAAAATTATGCATAATTTAATTTGCCTTGTCTGGAACTTCATTGAATGTCTTTGTAAAGGCCTCCTTAGCCTCTTCGAGGTTTTGTGCAGAGATCTGAACACCCTGGTGAGAGAAACTGAGGGTGCTAGGGTAGCGCATTTGGAATCTTATTTGTTTTCTGATCAGATAGGCACAAAAAGGAGCTAATTTCTGTCTCTCCTGTTTAATCGGGGCTGGAAGGTCAGGAGAGAGTAAGATTTTTGAGCACTTCCAGTCAATGGATTTTTTCTTCTTTGCTGCTATTACTAATCTGGTAACATGCTGGTAGTTAAGAATCTTCACAAACACTGGTCTTGGAAAAAGATTGCTAGTTGCTGGTCTTAAGGCTCTGTGAGCTCATTCTATAATTATTTTATCCGAAAGGGGTTCTTTGTCCAGGAATATAGAGAAAATATCTGAGATGCTCTCTAGTAAGTCCATTTGTGGAATATGTTCTGGGATGCCCCTGATGATAAGGTTGTTGCGTCTGGATCTGGCTTCGAGGTCAATTAGCTTCTGTTGGATGCTCTTCATGGTTGTGTCATTATTTTTTTGATCTTTGAGTAATTGATCAATTTTAATCTCATTGTCCATTACCTTTGCTTCTGTTTTATCCATTCTGTTTAAAATGTTGTGAATGGATTCATTAAATGATTTAATCTGCTGTGAGATACCTTGAATTGCTGTTTGAATGGGTTGTAGAGCAGTCTTCAGTTCTTCCATGTAAGTTGAGTCTGTTTTATCTTTTGATGTTAAAGGTATTGCTTTAGAAGCCTTTTGTTGTTTGGTAGTTCTGGACCTTTTCGGGGTTCCTTCTTTTTCTGGGGAGGCTATAGCTGAAAATTTTACTTTAGTAGTTTGTGTTTCCATGTGATCCTCCTTTGACATGGTTATGAAAGTTTTTCCAATGCTTTTTTTACCCACAGGAATAGTAGGCCTCTGAGGCCTAGAGCACATGCAGATCAAACAAGCAGCAGACAGACAGATCAAGTGCAATCCTACACCGTAGCCTTTCAGCAACCTCTCCAAAACGCAGATACAATCACCAAGTAAGGTTTTTGATAGCTTAGTAAAGTAATTATATGCTGTGAAGTCTTTTGATCCTTAAGATTGGTTGTTATATTTCAGGTGAGTGGCAGAGCTATGTGGAGACACTGCTTATAGGATTGCAGCCATTTTGATTCTCATTGATCAAGCTTTATTTGCACAGACATGTGCATCCAACCTGTTTGCATTCATTATCTTATTGTTCAACTCCAAAACTGAAGTTCACTTTACATTTACATGTACCATTTCAGCTCTTAGCTCATCTGTTTGGTCCTTTGTCCATCTTGTAATATAGTTTATTACTTCATTAGTTTTTGTATTACACCAGTTGCCATCATGTCACATTTACATCAGTATATACATATTTCAGCTTTAACATTATCAGTTTCTTTTAATCATTTGACCATTTATTATTTAATCAAGCATGACTCATTATATTCCCTAATCATCTTTTATAAATATTTGGCCTTTTTATTGCCCTAAACCATTTACCAAATATGTCAGTTTTTTTTCAAGACTGCAACTTTATTCCACCATTTACTCAGATGATGTGCAGGCAAGGTACCCCATACTGTTAGACCTTCTTGACCGGATTCATAGAGAAGGCTGTAGTGTTTTCCTTCTCCCACAACAGCCTTCAGTTCATTTCCCAGACAGGCCATGATGTCTACATCCTCCTGCATTTAATTATTCTTCTGCTGTCTGTATTGTTTATACCTGTGTCACGGACAGGCCATTTCATCTGTCTCCCCAGCACTTAGCCTTCCATACTGTTACTTTTTGATCACCTCTGTAACATGAGGAGTCATTTGCCTGCTAACCAAGCCTAGCAGGGGTATTCATGCCTCTTGGGAGGGAACAGTTTTTTCTTACTTACTTTGCCTCACCAAATCAAAACAAATCAGAATTTTCAAGACTTATCTATATATAATGTATGCAACCTGCCTGCCTTTCCTAACCTAGGTTGTCCCTCGCTTTAATGAATACTTAAGGCTAGCTTGCCTGCATGACCAACAGCTATACTTTCTGGTAGATCTAGGTTATCCCCAGGCCCTGGAGCCTGGCTAATGGACTTAAGAAAGGAAGAATAGAAAGACTGACATGATATAGGACAAAGCAGTTACTTGCCAAATTACCTTCCCCCTTTATCCCCCACCCTCATTTCCACAAGATACCAAAATCTTTATGCCTTTCTACCAACCTTTACCAATGTAAACATACACATCCAAATATTTGTTCTTTCAATCACCTTATCTGACAGTTCCACAACAGAATTTACCTTTATACTTCATATAAGACTTCAGTGCATCACATCATTTGACTACCCATTTCACACTTCCTTGTCAGACCTTTATTTCCCCTTAGCCAGGGGCATAATACCCCCTACAGTTGCCAAAGGCCTGAAACCCACCACTCCTCTACTCAGTTTAGACAATGCTTTATGCATTCTTCATATCAAAGCTTATGCTTTTTTTACTGCAGGAGAGGCCATGTTGTTTGACACCCCAGTTCCATAGCCAACTTTTTAATTGCCTCAAAGCATAGTTTTGCCCACTGGGCAACATTCCTTCAATTACCACATGTTTCCCCCATTGCTCTTATTTTTTTAGCTACCCATTCCCTCAACTAGCTTGAATGGCACCCTCACATCTTGAACCAACAATTTCATATGCCAGTGTGCCGAACAGTCACAGCCCTTAAGGCTAAACAACACACCTGATACACTTGTAATAGGTGACTCTATCATCAGGCACACTGACGTCCTGCTCACCAGGCTGAACAAGGAGAAGGTCATGGTGAGCTGCCTGTCGGGCGCTAGGATCCACCACATAACACAAGCACTCAGGTCACTCCAAGGCAAGTACAAATATGACTCAGTCATTGTCCATGCTGGTGTGAATGACCTGAGAGGTACCTCCCTGGACTACATGAAAAGAGACATAGAGGAGCTCTCTGAGCATGTAGCCCAGGCCAGTATGACCCTGACCTTGAGTAGCATCTTACCCTCACCAAGAATGATGCCACAATATGAAGACAAGATGATCAATTTCAACAATTGGCTTAAGTGTTGGTGTCATTCAAAGGGGATCCAATGCCTGTCAGCCTGGGATGACATGCTTTCGACAAACACGATGCTTCGCTAGGGACGGCTTGCACCTGTCACCCCTGGGCTTTCAGATATTGGCAAAGGCTCTTGCTACAACCATAGTGTCTTTTTTAGGCAAGGCTCAAAAGACAAACCCACCTCCATAGGTATCACAAGGGATAAGAAACTAAGAGTAATGCTACTCAACGCCAGAAGTCTAAACCTCAAGAAGCATGCACTCAAAACTCTCCTTAGCATGGAGAACATCGATATCTGTGCAGTAACAGAAACCTGGTTCAAGGCTCCTGAGGGCACCCCAGCACTACCAAGTTATACCTCATACCATGCTTTCCGGCCCCAAAACTTGGACCGAACCACAAAAGGAGGGGGAGTATCAATATTCGTCAAAGATATCCACATCTCCAGGTTGGTGGCACAGCACGAAGCATCAGAGACTATCCATGTGCAACTAACTGTGGGTAAAACTGCCTTCCAGTTTATAGCCTGCTACAGACCACCCTCCCAAACACAGGAACCCCACTCAGCCTTCCAGAGAATACTGGAAAATATGAAGGTCTCTCCAAACACCATTATATTGGGCGACTTCAACTACCCAAACATAGACTGGGAGCATTACTCTAGCTCCAACACCCTAGCCCAAAGGTTCTAGAATTTATAAACTCAAATGCTATGGAACAACTTGTTACCACTCCACAAGAGGGAAAACATACTGGACCTGATCATCACCAACATGGGGACACTATGCTCCAGACCAGAAGTGTATCCCTCACTGGTAAGATCAGACCATAAACTAATCTCACTGGATATTCACATCCCGACCCCACCCCCTGCCCTGAAAACCACAGTGAAAAACTTCTCTAAAGCAAATCTCACACGTCTCAAAAATCCTTCAAAGCCCCCGGGCCTGTGGAAAATACAGCCCAGACTGCAGAATCCTTTATAAATGCATTCTATGAACACCTTCAGGAATGCATGGATCATGCAATCCCAAATAAAACCAAGACCCAATCCTCCAAAGGCAGACATCCTGTCTGGTAGACCTCAGCCATAAACAAACTACACAACAGAAGGAGGAAGCTACTACATGATAGAGCAAAATCCCAAAAAGGGAAGGCATCTCCGATCAGTATTAGCAAAAAACTATGGGCACTCATAAAATCATCTAAGGCCAGCTTCGAGAGAAAAATTGCACAGGACACTGAGGATAATCACAAGGCTTTCTTTAGTTATGTTAGGAACCTGGGTGGGAATTCCCAGATATGCTCAGAATTAGTCCAAAATGACAAAAAATACACTGAGCCCACAGAAATTGCCAACATCCTAGCTGACAGGTTCAGTGCAAACTACCCCCCCCCACCAAAAGGGCAAATTTCTATCCCAACAAAGTGCTGCCCCCCTGACATCTCAGATGCTCAGGTAAGAGCCACCCTCACCAAAGCAAAAAACACAGCATCAATGGGACCAGATGGTGTCCCGGGCTGCGTCCTACATGAACTCCAAGAAGAGCAAAACCCAAACATAAAACTGTTGTTCATTCTTAGCCTTACTACAGGATATGTACCCAAAGAGTGGCGTACAGCAACAGTGGTCCCTCTCCACAAAGGTGGTGCCTCAACGGATCCTGGAAACTATCGCCCCATAAGCCTGACTAGCTTGGTCTGCAAAGCTATGGAAAGGATCATCATGGACCTCATAAATAAAGATATTGGGGACCTACAGACACTGGATCCTACCCAGTTTGGCTTTGTTAAGGGCAGATCCTGCCTCTTAAACCTGGTCAATTTCTTTGAAACAGTCACCAAGGCCATTGACGACGGGAAGGTGGTCCACACAGCCTACCTGGACCTCACAAAAGCCTTCGATACAATACCGCACTCGGGCATTATAGATAAGCTCACCAGCTTAAATATAAACCCCTATGTCACTAGATGGGTTGCAAACTGGCTCAAGGACAGAACCCACATGGTTAGAATTGCTGGAGCCATGTCAAACACCAAACCAGTTACAAGTGGCTTCCCACAAGGCTCAGTCCTGGGACCTCTCTTGTTCGGTATATATTTCTCGGCGGTACAGGCCAACACGGAAGGACTATGGCTGACCAAGTTCGCAGATAACTGCAAACTGGGTGCCATAATCAACTCTCCAGCTGACACAAGCATCCTCCAAAAGGGCCTCATAGAAACAGACAACTGGTGTCAGAGCCATGGCCTCAAGCTAAACGCCAAAAAGTGTATAGTCATCCCCTTTGGCAAAAACAAAGTGCCCACAAATTACCACATAGGTTGTAATCCATTAAGTACAGAAGAAGTCATTTGGGACCTGGGGACCCAAGTTGACAGCAATCTCTCATTTGACAACCACGTGGCCAAATTGGTTAGAAAAACATTTTATATAGCCCACCTAATCATGAAGGGATTCACATTTAGATCACGGGAGGTCATCGTGCCTCTTTACTCATCCCTCATCAGGCCCATAATTGAGTACAATGCCCCTTTTGGGATGTACCTTACCAGACACCTGCAGCAACTGGAAAGACCCCAAAAGTACCTCACCAAGAGGATCAAAGGGCTCAAACAGATGCCATATGCTGCCGGTTAAAGAAACTCCAGCACTACTCAGTGGCATACCGCCTGCTCAGAGGCGATCTGTGCCTGGCGGTATAAAGCCATGTCAACCCAGAATTAATGGACATGCTGCACCTCAGAAAATCAAATCCCTTCGAGCTCGTGCTCGAGACTTGAACCTCAGCACTGAAATAAATAGGACATGCTGGAGGGACAGATTCATAACCCAGAGGCTCCCTTCACTCTGGAATAAAATCCCAGTCCAGGTTAGGCAGAGTCCCACATTGACTCTCTTCAAGAGGAATCTTGATGAGTGGATGGGAGATCGTAGGTTTACCCCGGCTATCACTTCTGTGTCACTATTAGACAGAGGTTCACACAGCCTATCTTGACCTCGCCAAGGCTTTCAACACCATCCCCCATTGTGGAATTATAGCTAAACTCACTAAACTAGGTATAAAACCCTACATCACAAGATGGGTTGCCAACTGGTTCACTGACAGAACCCACACTGTAAAAGTTGCAGACTCCAAATCTGACCTCAAAACAGTGACAAGTGGAGTACCACAGGGTTCCATCCTGGGACCTCTCCTGTTTGGTATCTACTTCTCTGAAGTACAGGCTAACATAAAAGGCCTCTGTCTAATGAAGTTCACAGATGACTGCAAACTAGGAGCCATAGTCAAGTTCCCAAATGATATGGACATCCTACAGAAGGGCCTCGCTGAGACAGATGCCTGGTGTCAGAGCCATGGCCTCAAGCTCAATGCCAAAAAGTGCAGTGTCATCCCCTTTGGTAAAAACTCTGTACCCATGAACTACCACATAGGCAGCAATTTACTTAACACCAAATGTGTGATAAGAGACCTTGGGACCCAGGTGGACAGTAGTCTCTCCTTTGATAGTCACATTGCCACAGTAGTCAGGAAGTCCTTTTACGTGGCACACCTCATCATAAAAGGGTTCTCTTCCAGGAAAAAAGAGGTAATTTTTCCCCTCTACTCAACACTCATTAGACCCATTATAGAGTACAACGCTCCTTTTGGAATGTACCTCACAAGACATCTGCAGCAGCTGGAAAGGCCACAGAAGTACCTCACAAAGAGGATTACTGGCCTCAAACAAATGTCCTACACTGACCGCCTCCAGTTTTACTCCATAGCATATCGCCTACTCCGAGGTGATTTCTGCCTAATATATAAAGCTATGTCAAACCCAGAGCTGTTGGACATGCTACACCTAAAGAAATCTCAATCCCTCCGAGCTACACGCTTTAGGAATGTAAACATTGTCACCATAATAAACAGGACATGCTGGAGGGATAGATTCCTGTCCCAGAGACTTCCCATACTCTGGAACAGGCTACCCATCTATGTCAAGCAAATTTCTTCATTAGCACTCTTCAAGAAAAATCTTGATGAGTGGATGGGAAATAGGAAATACACCTCGGGGATTACTTCTGTGTCTCTGCTCAACATTGGCACAGGAAAATAACTTTCTTGGGTGGCGTAAGCCAGGGAACCTTGTTGGCTAGGCTTACTTAGGCCCTTGGGCCAATAGGGCCCTTTAAACCCCACCTATGGGGAACCCTAAAAGAAA
>NC_056735.1:180413226-180434869 GCF_019279795.1 Protopterus annectens
CGTTTTAAAAAAGCCCCTGTCATAGCTGCCCTACATGAAGCCTCCAATGCATCATAACCACACTGTAGAAAATGATTACTAACCTGCTGTGTATTATGAACCAAATCCTGCATTGCCTTTTTATCTATAGGCTCAGGAGAGGCTATCTTTTTCTGCAAATCATCCAGTAAATAATCCTGGTACTGAAAGATATGAAAAAGGCAGTTAAGAGACCTCATGGCAAGGGTGGTAGAGGTATAGACTTTTTTTACCCCATCTCTCCAGGGACCTTGCTTCCCTGTCAGCTGGCAGTGGGTTCCTGGCTGAGGAGGTAGCCACTCCTTTGGGGCCCTGTGAAATAGTTTCTAGATCCACAGAGTGGGCCTTAAAGAGATGCTTGTGAGTGACAGGGGCCCTATAATATCGGTCTGGCTTAACAGGAGCAGGAGGGAGAGAATCAGGGGAAGCACTGGAGTCGGAGAAAACATCATCCAGGACATCCAAAACTGGCAGAATAGCTAAAGGTCTGTGCTGGGGTAACTTAAGGAAGGTACGTAGCCTTTTCCTGGAATCAGAAAATTCCTGGCCCTGCCACTTAAAATGCTCCCTCATGGAGTGAAGGACTTCACCGAATGAAAAATCCTCTGGAGGGGAGGCAGAGGGAACAGATTCCTCAGCAGAGTCCTCATAGGCCTGGAAGGATTCTTCTTGGGTTTCTGAATGCTCTGAATCCCCAGAGGCTTCATCTGAAGAGAGGTTGTCTGCCTGCTCAGTTCTAGGCCTTTTTTCTGCAGGTGGCTGAGAACCTCTGTCTGGGTGAGGCTGAGACCCCCTAATAAGAGAAATAAGATCTGCAGCCAGAGACATGATTTGTTTGTCAAAAGGAGCCTGAGAAGCAGGCTTGGGATGGGCCTTGGCCTGGCTGGCAACCTTAGCACGTGCAAAGGCCTTGATTGACATGGATACAGGAGGCCTAGCTGCCCCACGTGCAGGGGTAACTTTGTCCACTGGAATGGTGTCGGGTAGATCCAGAACTTCGGTTTCCGGAGGAAAATCAACAACTGGCACCAGAGTAGCCTCCGAGACCGAGGGATGAGTTAACGTGGTGTCGTCGGCCTGGAGCGGTTGAATTACCGCTTCCGAAGGGACCGAAGCACTTGCGGAGGGCTTAGGCGTTATATCTGTGGAAGATGCGGGCCGAGGATGTCGGTCCCGGTCCTTTCGTTTTTTGGTAGTTTGTGCTGTCGGTTGTTCCGACGGCATGCTGTAAGCGTAAGATACGCCAAAAAAGTCTTCGGCAAACTGTGCCCGGCGCCTGAGAGTGCGCTTATTAAAGCAAGCATAGGCAGCACAGGCCAAGACGTCGTGGTCTGGGCCCAGGCAAGGGAGGCAGTAAGAATGAAAGTCCTTATGAGGTATTTGTTTACCACAAGACAAACAATTAACAACTTTCTCAATTTGTTCTGACATCGGCTGAGGCAAGAAAAAATGTTCCCCAACGGGGTACTTAGCTTTTAGATGACTTCGGTAACTGAAAACACAGGAGCTGACCGACCGGCACTTGCGAACTGCTTCTGCTTCAGGCACCGCACGGCAAGAAAGACTGAAGATGGCGTCGGCTGATGCCTTTATACTCCAGCCGCTCTGACGTCGGGGAGAGGATACAACATCGGCCGACGCTGGACCCAGACTTTGGAATCTGGCCGACCGAAGGGCTGCCTGAGGCAGGACAACCCATATGTCAGGACTGCAGTTGCATTCTTGAAGGACATCTGGCAGTTGAAGGTCCTAATGGCCAAGGTTACAGAAGTGTATACCTTCTTACCCAATCTATCCAGTGCCCTGGAATCTCTATCAGAGGGAGTAGGATTTTTGGCAGTAGTAGCCTTAATGCCCTTGGGTCCCTGCGAAATGGTCTCAGGATCCGCAGTAGGATTTTTAAAGAGGAACTTGTGAGAGTCAGGAACCCTGCAATATCTATCAGGTTTTCTAGGAGCAGGAGGTAAAGAGTCAGGGGCCAAGCTAGATTCCGTAAAGGCATCATCATCAACAATGTCCAATACAGGGGGATAGCTAAATCCCTGTGTTGGGGCAGGAGTAAGAAATCCCTAAGCCTCTTTTTAGAGTCAGAGTAATCCTGGCTTTCCCAGCGAAAATGCTCCCCAAGAGTATGCAAGGTTTAACCAAAAGAGAAACCCTCTGGAGGGGAAGCAGAGGGAATAGAGTCCTCTGCATCAGAATCATTATAGGTAGATAAGAGTAAATCCTGGTCAGAGGAAACAAATTTCAGAATCCTGATCAGAAGAGTCCTAGGCAAACTCAGTCCTAGGTCTCTTAGAAGGGTTGCTTCCCCTGATTAAAGTAATAAGGTCTTCAGCCATTCTTATTTGTTTTTTAGGCATATAGGCCTGACCATGCGGTCTGGGCGGTTTTCTAGGCATGGATCGAGTTTTAGGCCTTGAAGAAGATGGCTTTGGTTTAATATACAAGTCAGTAGGCCTGAATACACCCTCAGAAGCCAGTGCATGCACAGCGGCTCCGGACCTATCCAAGTTAGAGACATCCGCAGGTTCCACAGTTGAAGCATCTTGCATCATACCGGACTCTGAATGGGTCTCAGTAGAGGCCTGCAAATCTGAAGTAGCAGGTATCAGGGGCTGCGAAAGCGCCTCACTGAGTACCGGTGAACTGGCGACTAGCTTAGAAGCGTAGCCAGCAGCTTTAGACCTATGTGGTCTGTCGCTGTCTTTATCTTTGCATTTTTTTCAGAATGTCGTTAGCCGGGTGGCTTACCGAAGCCATATCTGGATAATTGAACAGAGTACTAAAATATTTAGAAGCGTAAATAAACGGACTACGGATAGTTCTGTTTAAATAAGGCACAAAACGGACAGCACGGTACATAGTGGTCAGGGCCCAAGCAAGGAATGCAGTATGAATGAAAATCTGAGGTATTTGCTTTCCACAAGAAATACAATTATTAACTTTTACTGACATCGGTTTAGAGCAAGAAAAAGTTTCCCCAATGGGGTACTTGGTTTAGAGCAAGAAAAAGTTTCCCCAATGGGGTACTTAGCTTAGCTGAAGACTTCGGTTCTGAAACTCAAACAAAAATTTCAGGAGTTGGCCGACCGGAACTTGCAAACTGCTTCGGGCACCGCACAGCAAGAAAGACTGATGTAATGACGTTGGCTGCATGCTTTATACCCCTGACTACCTGACGTCATGGACGATGAAACAGCAACCAACGCAGGACCCAAGAATTTGTTAATCAGGCCGACAGAGCTACTGCAAGCAGATAACCAAAGTGTGTTGACTGCAACAGTGAAATATGAAGAACAGAAACAGTTTCCAGGTCCTGAGAATGTTGGCACCAAAGACTTAAGTAACACTGAAGTTTCCACATATGCAGTCTTTTATATGGAATTAGAAGTATACATGAGGCCAAGAACCCTAGGGCTTGCAGTATTCTTGTGGATAGCTGGGTTCTGGTGGCTATTTTTCTGAAGTAGTCTGTCAGACAGACTTGTTTTTCTGAAGTGAGGAATGCCATCTGGGAAGTTGTGTCCAAGCTTGCTTCCAGGAATACAATCTTTTGACTGGGTACCGGTTTTGATTTCTTTTCATTGATGGTGTACCGCAAGGAAGTGAGAAGGTTTTTCACAAATGTCAGATGCTGCAGCAGCAATTCCTGACCGCCTGAATCAGGTAGTTGTCCAAGTAGGGATATATTTGGATATTTTTCTGCCTGCAGTATGCAATGGCTGGAGCAAGGCATTTTCTGAATACTCTGGGCCCAGTAGACAAACCAAAGGGAAGTGCAGAGAACAGATAATGCATAGATCCTGCCCTGAAACGTAGATACTTCCTGCACGACTCCCTTATGGGGATGTGTAGATAGGTTTCTTTAAAGTCTAGGGTGACTAACCAGGCATCCCTGGCTAGCATGGGAAGAAGTTGTTACAGGGTAAGCATTTTGAATTTTAGTACCACCAGGAAGGTGTTAAGAATTTAAAGATCCAGGACTGGGTGCCAAGAGCCCGCTTTCCTGGGTACCAGGAACAGTCTGGAGTAGAATCATTGACCCCTCTGTTCTACAGGAACTGGTAGAATAGCTCTGATACTGAGCAGGGAAAGTACTTTGTTTTGAGCCTCTGCCCACTGGTTTGGAGGAAGATCTGAGAACCCTCTTGAGGTTGGCAGTGAACAGAAATAAAATTTGTACCCCTGGGATACAATGTCGAGGACCCACAAGTCCCCAGTGATGGATGGACATCCAGTTTTTTGCACGAAGGGCAAGTTTTCCTCCTATCGGCACAGGCAATTGGGCAGGGCTGGGAAGTGGAGTAAATAAGTCATTATGAACTTTTTCTGTAAGGAGGAGGCGTGCCACTCCCTGTTTTAAGGGCAGGGGCACTCCATTGCTTAAATCTCTGCATACCCACAGATTGTACTCTGGGTGGTCTGTTTCCCCTGGGTCTGGTTTGAGAAGACCTGGAGGAGGCTGGGAAGGACCAATGTTTGGAAGAGCAATGCCTACTGAATCTAAGGGGTTGCACTTGCAAAAGTTCCTTGACAGTCTGCATAGACTTGGCTTTTTCTGCCATATTTTTAAGAACCTCTTCTGCTTTGGTTCCAAACAAACAGTCCTTATTCAAAGGAGCGTCTAGTAACTTTGATTTAACATGGTCTGGCAAGGTCTGCTCCTACAGCCAAGCATGTCTTCTCAGTACAGAGCCAGTGATTGCTGCCTGGCAAGATGCTTTTAGGGCGTCAAAGCCACACTGCAAAGTATGCTTGCTGACTTGGCTTGCACGGTGCACAAGCTCCTGCAATTCTTTATTCTCTGCACAGTCTGCAAAGGTTGCCACTTTTTGTTTAATAAGTTCCATAATGTGTTACTGGTACTTAAGCAAGTGAAACTGATAACTTAATGCCCTAATAGCAAAAGTTGCAGAAGTATATACCTTTTTACCCAATCTGTGCAAAGCTCTGGAATCATTGTCCGAATGGGTGGGATTCTTGGCTATAATAGCATTTATACCTTTAGGCCCCTGAAAAATGATTTCTGGGTCAGCAGTATGATTTCTGAAAAGGAATTTGTGAGTGTAGTGGTACTCTGTAGTACCAGTCTGGTTTGCTAGGGGCAGGACGTAAAGTGTCAGGAGTTGGAATGGATTACATAAAATCATCATCCACAACATCCAGGACAGGGGGTATTGCTAAAGGTCTGTACTGAGGCAACTCTATTTTCTGAGTCACTTTTTGGACTGAGGATAGTCTTGTCACTTCCCAGTGGAAATGCTTTAAAGGTATGTAAGGTTTCACCAAAAGAAAAATCCTCTGGAGGGGAGGCAGAAGGAATGGATTCCTCTGCATCGGAATCCTCACAGGCAGATAAGGGCATGTCTTCATAATCAGAAATCTCAGAGACATTGGACTCCTGGTCTGTAGAAGCAAGCTGAAGGGGACTGAACTCTGTCTCTTAGCATGGGAAGGAGGACTTCCCCTAATCAATCTAATAAAGGTCTTCGGCCATTCTAAGCATTTGTTTTTGTGGCATGGGAGCAGGTGCATACGCTTTAGTCAGTTTTCTAGACGTAGTGCATACTCTAGGCCCAAGAAACTCTGTAATCTTGGTTAAAAAAGTTGGTTTGAGCAACATCGGTTGAGCGAAGAACTGCCTCAGAAGCCGGTGCCTGCTCAGCAGCTCCGGATCTATCCAAGGTAGAGACATCTGCAGGTTCCATAGTCAAAGAAGAGTCGCGCTACAAAATCGAACTCAGAATGTGTCTCGGTAAAGGCCTGCGAATCCACTGAAGTGGGGCTGCGAAGGCACCTCACTGAGTACTGGCTGACTAGCGACTAGCTTAATGGAAGCATCGTCGGCAGTTTTGGACCTATGTGGTCTGTCTTTATCCTTACGTTTTTTTTCGGAATATCGGTAGTCGGATGGTTTACCGAAGCCATTTCGGAAGACTGAGATAGAGAGCAAAAGAATTTAACAACAAAAAGCCAGATGACGAATGGTTCGGGTGTTAAGGCACAAAACCGACAGCGAGGGACGTCGTGGTCTTGGCCTAAAACAGGTGATGCAGTAAGAATGAAAATCTGAGGTATTTGCTTTCCCACAGGCAAGACAATTGTTAACTTTTTCTGACATAAGTTAGAGCAAGAAAAAATGATCCCCAACGGGGCACTTAGCTTTAGAAGACTTCAGGATTATTCAATTCGTAAACGAAAATTCAGGTAGCGGCCAACCAGCACTTGCTAACTGCTTCAGGCTCCTCTGCAAGAAAGACTGGTGTAATGGCGTTGGCTGCCTGCTTTTATACCCCTGACGACCGGACGTCAGTCCTGGAGCAACAGCATCCAACACAGAAATACTAAGTCTCTGGTATTCGGGCCGACTGAGGGCTACCTACAGGCAGATAACACAAGTGTGAGGACTGCAACAGTGAAACATGAAGAACACAGTATTCTCCATTGTTGGAATAGTTTGAGAAGCAGACTGGTAGATTACTACATTGATTAATGTTGACATGTGAAACTACCTTGGGCAAAAAGTTGCACTGGCTCGTAAGGAGACTATCCTTATGGAAAATGAGATATGGAGGTTTCATAGACGACTGAATTTCTGAAATTCGTCTGGTGGAAGTGATGGCAACTAAAACCAAGATCTACCAAGACAAATATTTAAGGACACAATCTTGAGCAGACTCAAAGGGTGCTAGAATCAAGGACTGCAGTACCAGATTGCGATCCCATGATGACATGGGATCTTTAAAAAGGGATTTAAGAAGAACTGTACCACACAAAAAGGCTTTACATAGTTTATGTGAGGCTAGTGAATGGCCATCAAATCAAATACAGAAATTAGAAATTGCTGCAAACGGAACTCGCACCGTTGAAGTGGCCCTTGATTGGAAATGCAATGTCAAGAACTCGCACACGACTAATTTGGGCCAAGAAAGGGCCTATATGCTTCTCAATAGCCCAGTATACAAATATTTTCCACTTAGTGTAAAGTTTGCTAGTGGATGGCTTAAGGAAGACAAGATGTGATGAACAGGGGAAGAGAGCAGACTGTTTGGCTATTACTGGAATTGGAGAAACCAAGCTGTCAGCTTGGAGGTTCAGAAGGTCCAGATGTGTTTGGGTGAGACAGGTCTGGAGTAGAGCCCAGAATCCAAGGTTGGTGAACTAAGCGAGGCCACAGGAAGGGAAACCATATCGGTCAAGGCCAAAGGGGGGAAATGAGGATGACTTTAGTCTTTAATCTGGCAGCTCTCTGAAGGAACTTTGGAATTACGGGATATGTATAAAGTAATCGGGGGGGGGGGGGCATGGAGAAGAGCATCCCTCGGTGACTCCCCCTGTGGGGAAATTAGGGCAAAATAGTTGCTCTACTTGTTTAGGGGAGATGCAAAGATCATAGCAAGGCTGGCCCCATTTGAGGAATACTTGTTTCGCCACTTTCTGGTTGAAGGATCATTTCTTGAGGTAACAGTATGCACCTGCTCAGCTTGTCTGTTAGTATGCTGGACTTCCCTAAAATATGCATTGCCAACAGAAAGCAGTTGGAAGACATTGCCCTTTTGTCACACCCTTGGTGCTTCTCAATACAGAGAGTATGATCTGGTTCCTCCTAGTTTGCTGATATACCATGTTAAGGCTGCCAACCTAGCCAGATAGAATTCTATCACTTGTATATATGCATGTAAACCACAGGCTTGTTGTCTTAAATGTAAAGAAATACTGTTACATGTGGAAGTGGAAATAAATGTGACAACAGTGCACTCTACTGACCAAAGTAAAGCATGTGGTGACCCTTTAAAGTAGACAGTGGTGCCGAAAAGTCCTTTCTCTTGTTTTAAACAAGAGTTAACTTGCTAGATTTAAACATGCAAATGTATTTTTACTGCTCAGTTTCCTGACCAGCTGCAAGATAAAAGGGATATATTAAGAATGTAAATACAGTTAAAGTGCAGCCTGGGAACACCAGGAAAGTGAAACAATGATGTAATGTTTATCAGAACTGCACTTTCAATTTAAAATGGGAGAATGTGAAAGCATTAAGCATTTTTGTTTTGAACATCCAACTCACAGCCCTGCCTCTTGCTCACATGTAAGTTATCTTAGACTTGCGTTTTCTTTTAGGGATAGCTAGAAACTAGAAAGATTAGACTAAGTGTTTTTCTGTGATGTCAGAACTGTACTACTGATTTTTTAAGTATTTCTGTGTGCTCTCTGAACTCTCTTGACTAGCACTGACTGCAGTAGAAAGTATGGTCTTGTGGTTTTAATTATTTATTATTAAATATTTTGAAACCTTTTAACTATGGCTGGTTTGTGTAGAGATAATTTAACCTCTTACATGCCTTTGGTAAAACTGTACAAGGCCACTCTAATAGCTTTAGCCCTGGGCTACACTACCAATTGGATATTGATATTGCACAGTAATAATTGGACACCCATTTAAGGGCATTTGAGTAGCTGATAAATATTAGCTGGGTGGTGGCAGGATTACTACTGTATAGTCTGGGTTAAAGGGGCATAGCTGGAGAACCTGTGCCAGCCTTTCCCAGAGTCTGTGTGGTTGTATAAATTTCTCAAAGTGTGTGTGTCAGCTACTTGGGCAGGGACACGAAGCACTGGGCAGGGACACGAAGCACTGGTTGGACAAAGGGTGTTGGAGATTTTAGCTTGCTCAGCTAGGCTGAGATCCTGACCCTATAGCTGTGGCAGTGGTGAGTCTTATTGGGGACCAAGGGAGTGACCAGCCCAGGAATGACCGATCAGTGTGTGCTCTTTAGGGAAATTGTACTTTACTGTGTGTATTTGTTATCCTTTCCTCATATATGACACCCCCTCTCTGGTGTTAGTGGTGAGGATTGAGGCTCCTTGATGGCTGAGCCAGGGCACGGGCGTCACATGTGTGTGTCAGTAGTTGGGATATCCTCACATTTGTGTTTAGCAGTGGTGGGATATCCACATCACATATTAATTAGTTGGTAAATACTAATTGGCTTGTAGTGGTGTTGGTAGAGTGAATCCTGTAGCTTGTGTACAGTGAGCTTCAAAGGTGTTTTTGTTCTCTAAAAAACACAGTCACACAGTCAATACTCAGAGTTCAGATCACAATTGTTTTATTTCTTTTATTAGCTTAGTCAGGGTGAGCAGGCAGCATGTCAGAGGAGTATGGAAAGCTGACAAAGAGGCAGCTGGCAGAGATGTGCCAGGCTAGGGGACTGGTGCATGGAAACCTGACTTAAGGCAGACCAGATTACAGCCTTTGTTACAGCTGCATCAGAAAACTGCAACCAGGAGGACAATCAGACTGGCAGTGGAGATAAAATACCCTTGGAAAATGGACAGCTCAACCTTTCTGCAGTGGAGCAAAAATCCAGCTGGAGCTAAAGAAACATGAGTTGGAGGCCAGGCATGTGGAATTAGAAGCAGCTGAGAGATAGACGTCTAGAAACTGCTACGTATGGAAGCTGAGGAAAAAGAAAAGCAGAGGCAGCATGAGAAGGAGATGCTGACTCTTCGCCAGAGTCATGGAGGTAATGGGAAAGGGAGTAACTGGACCACAAAAGGTCAGTAAATTTCTTCCACAGTTTAAAGAGAGGGATAATTTTGATTGCTTCAATCATATGTTTGAGAGGGTATGTAAACAGTATGAAGCTGACCAAGGGCTCTGGGTACGGTTCCTGACCCCCTTACCCCATGGTAAAGCTGTAACTGTTCTGTCCAAAATGTCTGACATTGCAGGTTTTGATTATACTGCTGTAAAACATAGTCTTTTTGAACTCTAAGTTAACACCTAAAATGTATAGGAAAACGTTTAGTAAACATAGACGCAAGGCAGATGAAAGTGGGCGCAAATATATTGCTGAATTGAGCACTTATTTCCATAGGTGGGCGAGTGGATGTCAGGTCACCACTTTTGAAGGGCTGGTAGACCTTTTGGTGTGAGAACAAGCCCTTAACACTTTGCCTGAGGACATGAGGATCTGGTTAGCTGATGGACAATGTGCTACTTCAGATGAGTTGGGGAAGAAGAGAGACCTATACCTAGAAGCAGGGCAGCCCTGCACAGGAAAGGGACCCCAGTACTGCTCATGGGTCTAAAGGAACCCATGGTGGGCAGCACAGACTGCCACAACAGAATCTGCCAGTAGCAGGGGAAGCCACTACTCCAGGTACACGTCCAGGAGCTAGGGTTAAATGTTTTGAATGCAACCAGTGGGGCCATGTGGCATACAGGTGTCCAATGATGCAAGGTGGGGAACAAAAGGTGAGGGAGCCAGTAAGTGGGAAAGACAAAATGCCAATAGTAGGTTGTCTGGAGACAACAGGGGTACCAAGCTATCATCCTTGTAGATGCCATGATAGGCTAGGAGACATTCATGTGGGTCTGGTAGCCTGGGAGAGACCCAGACAGACTGCATACTTGCAGCCAGGACTGGTGAGGTGGTTACTTCAGGGAGGGAGGTACTCTATAGCAGTGAAACTGAATGTGAGCCACAGCTGCTTGTGGGTACTGATGCTCCCCTGGACAACGTGACATGAGTAGTAGTACCCAGGCTGACAGTGAGGCCACCAATGTCAGAGGATGCCAGACTTCCTGTGGAAGGGGAGCTGGGAAGGGTTACAAGGAGAGAGTTGAGACGGGCTCAGCTCTCAGACCCTACATTGCAAGGCCCGAGGCAGGTAGCTAGGGAGGCACCTGATTCTCAAGGAGAGGGAGAATCCGTATACTGGGACAAAGGGTTACTATACAGAGAGTGGACCCCTGAGGGAGGGCTAGAAGGTGAGAGAGTACAGCAGTTGGTAGTGCCTAGAGCCTACCATCTGGTGCTTCCAGCCATAGCCCACGATATTCCCTTGGCAGGTCATATGAACATAAAACGTACAAAGAGGCGTATTATGCAGAATTTATATTGGCCTGGAATTTCCAGAGATGGATCAGGGTACTGCAGGACCTGTGTGCAGTGCCAAAATGTAGGCAAGGAAGGAGACAAGGTGAGAGTTCCTTTGACTTCTTTGCCTGTGATTCATGAGCCATTTCAGAGGTTAAACTATGGATATTGTGGGCCCTCTGAGTACCCAACGTTTTACAGGGAAAAAGTATATCCTAGTGGTAGTGGATTATGCTACACGATACCCTGAAGCAGTGGCTTTGTCCTCCATTGAGGCAGAGAAGGTGGCAAATACTTTGTTAGAGGTTTTCAGTGGGGTAAGTTTCCCAAAAGAAATACTGACCGACAGAGGTGTCAATTTCATGTCAGACCTGCTGGCTTGTCTGTGGAAGTCCTGTGGGGTGAAGGACATGAAGACCACCCCCAGACTAATTGTCTTGTTGAGAGGTTAAACTCTACAATCAAGTCTATGCTACAGGCATTTGCAGATCAGTTTAAGAGGGAGTGGGACAAATTTGCCGCATCTGTTTGCTTACAGAGAGGTTCCCGAGGAATCCACAGTTTTTTTTCACCCGTATGGGCATAGGGTGAGGGGACCTCTAGATTTATTTCAAGAGGAGTGGGAAGGTGAGTACAAGTCTCACAAGAAGTCTGTTGTGGCATACATCCTAAACCTCAGGACAAGGCTCAGGGAACTCGTGGGCTTGGCCCAGGAGAACCTGGCAGAAGCCCAACAGAAAAAGCTGTGGTATGACAGGAATGCTCAAGTTGGAGAGTATGCTGTGGAGCAGCAGGTAATGGTTCTCATTCCTATCGGACAACAAGCTGCAAGCAGTTTAAGAGGGACTCTACAAGGTGGTAAGAAAGGTAAGTGATGTTAATTACATGGTGGAACTGCTAGGCAGAAGGCAGGGGCACAAATTGTACCATGCTAACATGATGAAAGCTTACCAGGATAGGGTGGCCCTTGTGCTGAAAATTTGCAGTGGATTGCAGGAGGAGTCTGAGGGAGCTTTGGGCACTGATTATCTCAGTGAGGCTCGGGCTGACACCATGGTAGAAGGGTCAGCAATGTCCCAGCAGCTATCTCCTACCCAGGTTCGAGAAATCCGAGCAGTGTTACAAGAATTTGGGGACATGTTCACTGGGAAACCAGGGTGCACCCACCTGGTGCAGCACCAGGGAGATACAGGACCCCAAAGGCCTATTAGGCAGGCCCCTTATAGAGTGCCTGAGAGTCAGATAGACCCTGAGGGAGGAGGTACAGGAGATGTTAGCTGCTCTCCTCACAGACCTGACAAGGAAAAACAGGCCAGATAAGGTAGTGTGGACCCCAGTATGTGAACAGGCATTCCAGAAGCTTAAAGAAGCTTTGGGAGAACCCCCCTGTATTATCCAGTCCAGATTACAGCAAATAATTTGTTGTGCAGGTGAATGCTTCAAACCATGGGGTGGGGGCTGTACTTGTCAGATTTCTTCAGAGGGAGAAGAGCACCCAGTAGTTTATCTCAGGTCGTAAGCTCCAACCCAGGGAGGAATGCTATGCAGCTGTAGAAAAGGAATGTCTAGCCATAGTGTGGGCATTGCAGAAACTTCAGCCTTATCTGTATGGAAGGAAATTCACTATTATGACAGATCACAGCCCCCTTCCAGGCCAATAGAAGTTCTACCAAGTTGCCAAGATGTAGCCTGCAAGTTGCAAGCATATGACATGTTAGGGCAGCACCATAGTGGGGTTAGCAATGACAATGCAGATGGGCTCAAGAGAGGGAATGGGGTGAGGTACACTCAGATAGACCTACCCTCTCAAGCGGCATTTCTCAAGGGTCACTTGAAAAACTAGCTTGAGTTTTCCAGGGGGGAGAAATGTGAAGGCTGCCAGCCTAGCCAGATAGAATTGTGCAGATAATTCTATAATTTGTAAATATGAATGTAAACTACAGGGTTGTTGTCTTAAATGTAAAGAAATGCTGTTACATGTGGAACTGGAAATAAATGTGACAACAGTGCACTCTGCTGAACAAAGTAAAGCATGTTGTGACCCTTTGAAGTAGACAGTGGTGCCAAAAAGTTTAGATAAAGACGTTCTTTCTATCGTTTTAACCAAGAGTTAAATTGCTAGATTTAAACATGCAAATGTATTTTATTGCTCTGTTTCCTGACCAGCTGCAAGATAACAAGAGGGAGATGTTAAGAATGTAAATGCAGTTAATGTGTAGCATGTGAACACCAGGAAAGTGAAAGAATGATGTAATGCTTATCAAAACTGCAATTTCAATTTAAACAGAGAATCAGACGGCATTAAGCATTTTTGTCGATCATCCAACTCACAGCACTGCCTCTTGCTCACATGCAAGTTATTAGACTTGCATTTTCTTTTAGGGATAGCTAGAAAGGATAGCTAGAAACTAGAAAGGTTAGACCAAGTGTTTTTCTGTGATGTCAGAACTGTACTACTGACTTATTTTAAGTATTTCTGTGTGATCTCTGAACTCTCTTGGCTAGCACTGACTGTGAGGTAGAAAGTATTGTCTTGGGGTTTTAATTATTTATTATTAAATATTTTGAAACCTTTTAACTGTGGCTGGTTTGTATAGAGATAATTTAAGCTCTTGCATGCCTTTGGTAACACTGTACAAGGCCACTCTAATAGCTTTAGCCCTGGGCTACACTACCAATTGGATATTTTAATATTTTAAAACCTTTTAACTGTGCATGGTTTGTGTAGAGATAATCTAAGCTCTTAAGAGTACTTGCATGCCTTTGGCAAAACTGTACAAGGCCACTCTAATAGCTTTAGCCCTGGGCTATACTACCAACTGGATATTGATATTGCACAGTAATAATTGGATACCAGTTTAAGGGGCCTTTGAATAGCTGATAAATATTAGCTGGGTGGTGGCAGGATTACTACCGTATAGTCTGGGTAAAAGGGGCACAGCTGGAGAACCTGTGCCAGCCTTTCCCAGGAGTGCCTGTGTGGTTGTATAAACTTACCTCAAAGTGTGTGTGTCAGCTATTTTGGCAGGGACACTAAGCACTGGTTGGACAGAGAGGGTGCTGGAAATTTTAGCTTGCCTAGCTAGGCTGAGATCTGGACCCTATAGCTGTGACAGTGGGGGGTCTTACTGGGGACCTGGGGAGCAAGGGAGTGACCAGCCCCAGACTGACTAATCTCTGCGTGCTCTTAAGGGAAATTGCATTTTACTGTGTATTTATCATCCTTTCCTCCTATACAAGACGCCCTTCTCTGGTGTTAGTGGTGAGGATTGAGGCTGCTTGATTGCTGGGCCAGGGCACGGGTGTCACATACCAAACCTCTGAAATATTGTTCGTTTGAATTGAAATTGTTCCTGACTGAAAAGCATCCTGAAAAGCTTGCAATGCTGGAAGTACTTCTCTCAACTCTACATTGATATGCAAGTTGGCCTCTTCAAGAAACCACATGCCTTGGACTGTCTTCCTCAGGTAATGTCCCCCACACCCTAGCTGGGAAGCGTCTGTGGTCATTATGCCCTTGGGCTGTGAGGGGACAAACAGACAGCCCTGTAGTAATTGATCAGATGTTTTTTTGCACAAGTTGGTAATTTGTATTGGAGTGAACAAGCGTAGCAGAGAAACAGCAAAAAGCAACAACAGTACCCTGAAGCATGACTCTAAATACCATCCAATACAAATGAGAAACATTTACTTATAGGCGAGCGCTTACAACACATATCATGGCTTCATTAGACCATATACAGAGAAACTGATAAAAAGCAGTATATATATATATATATATACTCCCACTCAAAGTTCAAACTTTTTGTACAATGATTGGATAAAAGTAAACGCCCCCCTAGTTAAATAACGGGCGTCATCAATTCTTCCCTCATATAATTTAAAAGCAAAAAACAAGTTAGCAAACTGCCATCTCATATATAACATAGTAACAATAAAAGTTTGCAGTAAAAAATTCTTATATATATTATATATATATATATATATAAAAACTTTATGCAATCGGATATACAAAAGTCCAAGATTCAGACTGCATGATATTCTCACACATATACTTGTTCAAACCAAAGTAACTAGATGTATCACTGCTTTTCTATTGTATATAAACATGTAATCTCGTACCTACTGTAATTTATTGTCACTAGTGCAAATCACAGAAGTACAAATTCAGCTACATTAATCAATCTCAGTGCTTTTGATGCTATAACATTTGTTTGTTCTATACCGGTTTACAAGTATAGCTAAGGATTGACCACTGAAATGGCAACATCCACTGGAGAATTCTCAAGTGAAACCTGGCTAGCAGAATAAGGGTTCTCTGCCACCACTGATCCTAGAGCTTGCAGAACCAGGCAAGCAGAATTCATGGTACTGCAATCTTGTTGATTTGTGACCTTAAAGTTTGAAGTCTGGGAAGGGAAGCTATTGTTGACCTTGTGTCCAGTAGTACTCCTATGAATTCTAGAATTTGAACTGGCTCTAGATATGACTTCTCAAAATTTATGGTTATTCCTTTTTCTCTAGCCATAATGAGTTGATGCCTGATCAGAGTGGTAATAAGCCAGTTGTCAAAGTATGAAAACGCATGGAATTCTTGCAGTCTGAAGTGAGCTGCTACCACTGCCATGCATTTTTGTGAATACCCTGGCGGCTGTGGTGACGCCAAAAGGCAGTGCTCTGAAATAATGACTGGTTCCTAGCCAGAAGTGCAAGAATCTCCTGGATCACCTATTTTTATATGATAGCACGCATCCTGGAGATCTACAGAGCACAGCCTGTCCGTTTTCCAAAAATGGAAGAATTAACTGAATCATGACCATCCACAACTTTGTCTTTTGAGCAAATCTTTTTAGGATTGCCAAGATCCACAATTGGTCTCCAGTCCCCAGTTTTCTTTGGCACTAAAATGAATCTTGAGCAACTTCCACATACCTTCTGGTGTGGGGGGACCTCTTGGATGACTATTGTTTAGCAGCTTTTGTACTTCCAACTGCTGCTTGATCCCTCTGATTGTGTGGAATATCTGGGATTTTCCTGGAAATTGTAGGAGAAGGGGAAAATGGAATTGTATATTCTCTGGATACAATCCTCTGCACCCAAGTATCTTTTATCTCTAGCCAGGCTCTCCAGTGCATGGAGCAAATGACCCCCAACTGCCTCCAGATGGGGACACAACTGGGCCTCTGTTTAGGAGCACTAGAAGGGTTTTTGCCAAAGAAAGGTTCTCTGGACCCTTGATATTGCAGGCCTCCTCTGACAGAAGAGTGGCATCTACTATTTGAGTTCCCCCTCTGCCTCTGGGGCAAGGCCCTCCACATGTCTTGGAAAGATCCTTGATTTTTTGAACCACATATTTCCACCTCCCTGAGGATTCCTCAGGACATGGGGGGGGGGGGGGGGGTAAAATGGCAGAAGAGGTCTTTTCATCCTTCTTACACCTGGATAATGTACCTTTTACTTTGGGGCCAAAAAGATGTGCCGTCAAAAGGGGCATTGATGAACACAGACTTAAAAGGCTCTGCAAAGTCACACAAGAGCATCCAGGAATGTCACCTGATGGCTATGCCTGAACCCACTCCCCTCAAGGATCCTTCTGCCACATTGGAAATGAACCTTATGGACAAGATCGATATCGACTGAAGGGTTACCAGCTATGAGGTGACTTGAGTCCTTCACCTCCTTAGACAGATTCTTTCAAGGGTATCAGAGATTTCCTTTATAAGATTCCATTGTAATCTGGTGAAATGTGCCAGACAGTTCAGAAACCTCAAGGCTAAAGTCCCTGAAATTTAGACATGCTTCCCAAACCTGTCCATTGCCTTCAACTCCTTGTTGGGGGAAGACGGGACAGAGGAACTTTAGTCTGCTAGTTCCTTCCTGGTGGCCGCCGCTACCACCATGGCATCAAAAGGGGGGGCCCTTGGACCAAAAATGCATCTTCTGGAAGGGTCATATCGATCAGGCTTTCTTGGTATGGGCTCAATTAAGTCAGGCTCCTTCCATGCCCACCACGAGACCAATTTGAGGAACTCGTCAGAAAGCAGAATCGCCCAAGATGTAGATGGGATGGTACGAAATACTTCCAGAAGCACAGACTCCTCTGAGGAAGGATAGTGGGGTTCCAGCCACCTCTCTGTTTTAGGATTTCAAGGAAGTCTCTGAATGAGATGACCACAGGAGGTGACAGTTGGGATCCTTCACATTCCTCAAAATCTGTGTCTTTGGTGACAGATTTAGGAGATTCCAGATGCTTCCTCTTACATGTCCTCTTCTGAGGGACCTCTTCAGTGGGATAATCTGGAGAGGTATCAGAAGAGGCAGAAATACCCAATTGGGTGTCCTGAGGTTTTGGTACCAGCTGTCACCTTTGGGAAGGTTAACGGAGATGCCTGATGCAAATCAGGGGCAGATATTGAACCAGAGGGGAGAGGACCCATCTAGGTCATGGAAGCCAACAGGGTTCTCTCCAAAGTCCTAAAGACTGACCTTCCTGGAAAGGGATAGGAAACTGGGTCTGAAAGGAGAGTTCTCTGATCCTTGGTCCTTCCCTGTTCAGAGGATAGGAGCCAAACTATCCCTTGCCAAAGCTCAGAGGTGTAGAGATTGCTCCGAAGCCCTCGGAGTTGACTGAAACACTTCTGATACAATAGGAAAGACTCAGATCCAAGAGCTCTCTGGATATGATCGCACAGAGGAGTTCAGAGCAAACTTCTGATCCAAGGATACAACGATCTTTGGACCCGAAAAGATGGGCCTGGACAACTGTGATCCAAGGGCTCCAAACCCACAGAGGGAGTCAGAAGACTTAGAGGTGGAACTTTGGATATATGGGTTTCCTGATCCGAAGGGGTAGGAGCCGAAGCAACAACTGGAAAGCTCTGCACCAAAATCATCTCTCTCACTACCATCTCCACACCTTCTACAGGCTCCTAGAAGAGAGTGAGAGGACTGCCTGGAAGGAGAATCCGGTATATAAAGAAAAGAAGGCACTCTCAATGGGACAGGGTTCACAGATGGGGAGTATCTTGTCCTAGGAAGAATGTGCACTATTCTAAGAGGATCAGACATCTTCAGAGCAGAAGAATCCTTTGTTTTTAGAGACTTCAGATCTGAAGAAACAGTCTAATCCAGAGATGTACTTTTTACCTTTGTATGATCCGATAATTCAATTTCCTTCTTCTTGGATGGATACATAGAAATGGCTGGATCAGAAAAAGGCCTTTTTGAAGTTTTCTCTGAGGTCTTAGAGGAAACAGAAGAGCTCGGACAACTTTTTGGACATCTCTTGATGATGCTATCAATGGAAAGACAAATGATAAAAGCCCCTTCAAGATTAAATTATTCTTGTGTGCTAACACTCTGGGGTTGAAGGCATGACATATCAAACAACTCTCTTGCAGATGGAGGGAACCAAAGCAGTACACACAAAGTGTGTACGAGTCAGAAAAGGAATATTGTCCACACTTCCTACCCTTAAAACCTGCAGGTGTTTTTTTTCTTTTTCAGCCATGTTAGTGGTTATAGGAGCCACACAGAAGAAACTGCAACCACCAAAAGGCAACAAAACTGAAGGGAAAGGAAAACAGGAATATTGGAAAAGTAAAATCTGTCTTTTTAAAGAAAGAGGGAGAAAAGGAACTACCTACAAAGGTAGTAAGGCTACAATAAATGTAGAAGTGCAAAGGAGAGAAAATCAGGGAGAAAGATACTAACGATAGTATCTAGAGTATGCTGGTACAATATAGAGAAAAAAATAAGGAAATATTAAAGTAGAATTAAAAAACAACAGAATCACTTATCAATCTCAGTAGCTCAAGAGCCAAACAACCACATCTTTCACCCAATGGAAGTAAACAAGATCTGAGGTAATGGGGAGGATGCAATGTGGGTAAGGGAAAAGCTAGAGAGTTCTGGGTTGCCATGAGCTTTTACAGCAGTCGAGTTGGATCGGACTCCTAAGATCTGAACCCATCAGGTGAGGACAGAATGAAAACGGTTATCAGATTAGATATTAGAAAACCTAAGACTGCAAGGAAAGGTGCCAAAAAGGATCCAGATTCTTTTGGGAAGCCCAAAAAAGAAAATTTTCTCCACGTTTGTAAATTTTCCTGGTAGATGGTCTCTGGGAACATGCGAGAAGATGGACTACCAGGTAAGAGAGCCCAGACTGACTAGCAGTCACTGAAAGGGCCTGAATAAAGCATGTTGGGTGGGAGAGAAGGCCTGGCTAGAGATCCAGCACCAAGGGAGGCCAGAGAAAGGGGAACCACACCTGTCGAGGCTAGAAAAAAAGGTAATGAGGATGAGAGAAATTCTCCTCTCAGATGTTTTTTTGCACAAAATGTTGTAATAAAAGGAGTAGCGGAAAAGCATAGAGAAGACTGGGCAAGCCAAACATGCATCACAGCATCCCTCAATTACTCTCCTTCCATATGGGTTCAGGGCAAAATGGGTTCAGGGCAAAAAACCTGCTGCATTTGGTGTTGACAGCAGAGACAAAAAGACTGCATCATCATCATCCTCTAATGAAAAATCTCAGCCACTGACAGGCTGAAGGTCCACTCGTGAGGCAAGAGGATAGAGCTGTCAGAACACTGCACTTCCCAGGTTAAATGAGTTGTTACCAAAAAAAAAATCTGAAGAGGATATTGCTCATTGCCACACATCACTTCACATAACTGGTAGGAATGTGTTCCTCCTTATTTGATGTACCACGACTGACATGCCCATCTGGACAGAACTCATCCCTACAGGAAGGGCATCCTGGAAGGCCTTCCTCACCAGGCTTTCATCTCTAGAACACAGATGTGAAGACTGGCCTCAGGAGATCACATGGCTTGGACCATCTTTCCCAATGTAATGCCCCATCCCCACCCTAACTGGGTAGCATCCATAGTCACTGTGGCTTTTGGGGGTGGGGGGAATACAGACAGACATTTTGGAGATACCTTGGGAGATCCACCACCTTATATGCATCCTCAAAATGTTTGTCAAATGAATCCAAAAACACATGGATTGGTACTGCTCAGACCACTATACTGTAACTGCAAAACTCAATCTGGCCACAGGAAAAAATGTGATGGAGTTCACCATTTATCTCAAGAGCTGAGAACCAACCTGGCTGTTAATTTGACAGGACAGAACCTTGACAGCCTAACTTCACAAGGCAGATATTTTGTTCTCTGGCAGCCTTATCTGGAGTGTCTAGATGAGCACCTACGAATTCTAATGTCTGTACCAGGAAAAAACAAGATTTGTCCGGATTGACTGCAATACATAAATGGAAGCAAATATGGAGCCAGCCCTACTAGGTTCTTTTCTTGTTTGGACCAGAGACTGATCCAGTCATCTAGGTAACGGAACACTTGGACCCCGTGCAGTTTGAGGTGAGCTATGACCACAGCCATACACTTGGTGAACAGGGCTGTGGTGAGACCGATATGCAGGTCTCTGAACTGAAAGGAAGTGGCACCCAGCCAGAAGCAGAAAAACCTCATGGACTGCCTTTTCATCATAATGTGTTAGTACGCATCCTGAAGGTCTATCTAGCATATCCAGTCATAATGACCGAGTTGACCATGATCCAAAATTGGCCTGAGGTCCCCATTTATTTGGCACCAAAAAAAGAATCAAGTTCTGGATCCATCTTGGTCTGGTGGGCACCCAGATGACTCACTTATCCAGCAGCGATATTTCTACAGTGGCTGCTTTTCTCTGAGAAGGTGGAATGTTGTGAGTTTCCTTGGTTGCAGAGAGAAGCAAAGAAACGGAATAGAGTAGCCTCTGGTTTTGATATTCCACATCCATTTTTGGTGATGATGCCCAGGCTTTTGGGTGCAGAGACACCCTCCTCCCCCACTCTGACTACTGCTTACAGACCACAGCAGCCAGGCAACAATTCAAAAGCTCTGATAAAGCCTCTCAGAGAAAGGACCCCTGGAGCCTTGATTCTACAGGCCTCCTCTGCAATATGGGTGATGTTCACCAAGCTCCACCCTCTGCCCAGAGGGCCTATCTACAGGAGTGTACCCGGGGAGTACCTTTAAGATGTCTGGAACCACAGTTCACCTCCCTTCAGGTTTCTAGAGGACCTCTGTGGTGTAGAAATCTGCATCCCTACGGCAGAAAAGTCCCCCAATCTTCCTCACTCCTACAGCTTGTGTTCTTGACCTCTGGTCTAAAAAGGTTTGAACCATCAAAAGGGGCATTTACAAAGGACATCATGAAAGACTCCGCAAAGTCACACAAGTGCATTCAAGCACGTAGTCTTACAGTAATGCTCACAACAGTGGCTCTTTAAATACCTTCAGTTGCACTGAGATCCATACTGATGGAGGCATTTTGGACAGGGACATGTGGATGGCCAGCTGACAGCCCACAGTTTTGTTCTCTGGAGTGTTGGAGAAAAATGCATCTCTCGTGATTATTCTAAACAAAATGGATATTAACTTACAATTTCTTCACAAATACGTTTAATGCATTACTTAATACATGTTAATGTTAAAAATATTTCATATAGGGATGCATAGTTATGCAGAGCCACAACTACTTACTGCATAGTGGAGTGTTTTTCTACAACTGCATTCTGATATCAAGTTGCAAGTGTATTAACAGATGACTGAATGTAAAAGTGCTGAAGTGAAGGGATGTTACAAAAGACGGGTTTTGTGAAAAAAGAAAAAGAACATGCTATGCAAGCTCTGACCTTCCCAGGCTGGGATGGTGCAAACTCAGTATCA